>NW_010404663.1:33005-33401 GCF_000710305.1 Buceros rhinoceros silvestris | reverse complement strand
GCTCGACCCTCAGCGGTTACCTCGGGCTTGTAGGTGCCAGTAGTGGGGCCGGGACTGCGGGGACGTCCCCGTGCCCGGACGGGACACTGAGAAGACGCCTGGACGCACCGGGTGGCGAACCTTCCTCAGGCAGTGGGGCCTCCGCGCGGGATGAGCCGTTGCGCTGCCGGTACTGCTGCCCCCGCACAGGTACCGGGGCCGAGCCGGGGGTCCCGGGGCTGGGGAGACCTGCGCAGAGAGTGGGAGTTCCGGGAACCTGCGGGCAGCTCTTCGAGGGGAGGGTATCGGTACGTGGGGCTTGAGGCTTTTGCTGCGGTTTCGTGTCTCCGCTTTAGTTCCTCTTCACTACTCGCTAAAGCCAGGGTTTGCTGCAGCGTGTCTGTGCTCGACAGCGGC
>NW_010404663.1:21367-32864 GCF_000710305.1 Buceros rhinoceros silvestris | reverse complement strand
CGACAGCGGCTCGGATTTGTTTTCCTAATGGCTGGTGACTGTCTGCGGAGACTGGGAGGATCAGGCCCGCTGAAATTTCTCTAAGTGGTGTCTTTTAAAATGCTTCAAAGCCTGTTAGAAATAGTAGGACTTAAGACCCCACAATCCATTGTATAGTTTTCCTGTAACGTGAGTTTGTTGTCTGTTGCGAAAGATCAGGGATTTACAAGTTACTGCATCTTGCTTTCTTGTTAGAGCTGTGGCTCTTCGGGCCCCACCAGAGTCATTCTTATCGGTGTGATGGGAGCATAGACACCTTCTATCTCAGTGAACAGGTAGAAGAGGGACACTTTGGACCAAGCCTACAAACTGCCTACAAATCTCAAAAGTGGTGTGACTAGGCACATTGTAAGGGGGGAAAACCGTGGTAAATTACTGCCTGAGCTGAAAACTAGTTGGCTAAGCAAATGAAATTTTGGGCAAATTACTGCAGCAGTGGTCTGACCTGGTGAAACCATCCTTCTTGAGGCAAGAATCAGTCATTCACATGAGCTAGTCTTTATTTAGGTGTCTGAAAGGATCATACAGTATCACCTTTGATTGTTTAAATGGTATTGTATAATCTCAACTTTTCTGAATGTGAATTCACTCAATAAGTTGAGACCTAGTGATTATATTGGTGGTTATAGTACAGGCAGTGTAGAAGCAGATTATGATTTGGGCCTGACAAATAAAATGAGAGGATGGATCTTTGAACTGACACCATATTTAGACCTTGGGGAAGTACAGAATGTAACAGCTGGTCAACAGGAATTAATTTTGGTATTAAGATAGTGGAGCTGGCATTGTTTGCTTTAGTAAGATATTTCTTAAGCTGAGAAGTAATTTATCAGTTATAAAGTATATCTGTTTTCTGATCAACAGGAAAAATTGCCTCTTTACCACTCAAAACTTAACAATACAGTGAACTACAGAGCCTTTGATTTCATCAGAACATTTATGTTATGTGAAACAGGTTTTTTTTCTTAGAATGTAGTCTTCTCTTTAAAATATTAACTTTAAAAAATGAGGGTGGTACACCTTAAAATTTAGAAGTGTTTCCTCCCTCTCCCCAGGTTTCTGACTAACCTAATAAGAAGGCAAAATGGAGATTAATTTTAAATAATTGTAGGATACTTTAGTTTAACTTATAGGCCCAGCTTTGAAACAGAGCGCTGTCTTTAATAAGCAACTATAAAAGGGTCCACATAATGTGCTTAAAATACCTGGCTGCAGTGAAGCTTCTTGGTCATTGAAGGGGATGTTCTAGGAAATCTTCCTTGGCAGCCAAACCTGTTTATCAAAGACACTCTATTAAAAGCTTCACAAACATCCATGTGCTTCTTGTTTAACTGCGTGATTCAACAAGGCTTTTCTGGAGCTTCACATAGGACATCTTCAGATTGGATTTGGGTGCTGTATTACAAAGAAGTTCTAGAAGAGTGCTAGGGACAAGAAGCCTAGACTGTGGGGCTCAGTTAGGTAACCAGGAATGTACAGCTGGGTTGAGAGCTGTCCACAGCACTCCCCTTACAGCAAGAGTCCTCCTTGTTTCTTCCTTCTAGTCTTCCTAATTGCACTCTGGGATAGGAACCATGGGTAATTATTTTGCATTGGTAAATATCTGTTTGAAAGGAAAGCATGATGACTTTAAGTTGTAGCAGTCATGACTCAGAGTGAAATCTCAAGAGGAGGGAAGTGATGGAAGCAGCCTGTATATACTTTCCCCGGAAGCAATAATAATGCCTGGTATGCATCAGGTGCTTCTGCTCCTTTTCTGTTCACGTACATGAGTTTCAAACAGTCATATGAGCTAAATTCCCATGTATGAAAGACATAGTGTAATGCAAGTATTCACAGGTATTACCATGCGCCTGTTGTGTGCCTGGGTTACGGGTATCTCCAAGCCGCTGCTGTTGAACTGGAGCATGGCATGATGGTAACTGTAGTTTCTCTGAGCTGTACCAAGACATGAAGGAAAGGACTCTTGCAGCTTGTTGCATCAGGCAGATTGCATGCTATCAGCTTATGCTGATATGTCCTTCTCCTTGGAGAAGGAGAGTAGAATGTATAAGGCACAATACTTAGATGTTAAACTGTTGGGTAAGCCTAGTATTCTTCTCTGCCTTGTAACCTTGTGAGGAAAAAATAAGGCTTTAGTCAGAAGAGCCACATGTGTTCTCCTTTGAACATCTGTCTCTTACATTTCAGTTTAGAGGAAAATAAAGACAAAGGGATCTAAATAAATGCAATCGTATGAAAATGGATGTTGCAAGAAGAGGGAGACAGAGCAAAAAGCTGTGTGGCCAAAATGCATGTTTTTACCTGTGAACAGCCTATGTGTAAGGCTAAAGCACTGAGGTATCAGTTTACGTAAGGGATTACTTGGCTGAGGGGGAAAGCAGTCATCTGTGGGTTTCTAACCTAGACCAAAGATTATTTCATTCTAGTTGTTATTCATTATAAAATTAGACAGCATCTTCCTTGAGCTAAGCATGTGCCCAGATACTGCCACGTAACAAGGAGCTGGGCTGGCATTGCAACCTACAGGACTCGAGAAGTTGGATGAGTTTGGTGGGACTAAGTTTGAAGAATTTCCTTCCTGTTCAGGTCAGCTGGGGGCAGCTAACCTCGGGGTGCTGAGGCATTTTTATAAGTAAAATGTTTGCTGTAATTCTAGGCTCATCTTGACTTGTATCAAGAATGATTCCAAAGGTGAATGTTGTCCTAAGCCTTAGCAAATCTCAGATAATCACCAGAGGCCCTCCTGCAAAAATGAGGAGATGGCAGTCATCCAGTGACAGCCCTTAGACATGTCAGGAGACAAGTTCCAAGGGCCAGTTTCCCCCTGAAATTGCAGATACCTGACAGGAAGCATTGGCTTTTACTTTCTACTCTACTTCAGGCTCTGGTGAGTCAACTGTTGCTGGTATTTGGAGGCTGAGAGGTAAGAATATGAATCTCCAAATGTTTGTTTCATGAATGTTAAGGATAGTTTGAGATCTTGCACGAAGAATCTCAATTCTGCTGCAGTAGGGCAGAACCGTTCTCATTATTTGAACCCTGGATATAAGATGTGGCTCTCATCTCTAGAGATATTTGGTATATAGTCGTTAGAACTTACTCCTATACAGTGAGCCTAATACCTTCTGTTAGTTCCCAAATGTCCTGAATAGTTGATACCAGAATTCTTTTCCAGCCCCATAAAGCATATGTAGGTGCTTCATTTGACAGCTCTCATACATCAGGTTATATACTTCCTTGCATCTTTCTGTAGGAGTTGCATAGAAATGCTCTCTCGCTTCTTTTCCCATTAAAATATAATTTTGTTTCTCTTGGTGTTTAAATGTCAGAATTCTGTTTGCTGAGAAAAAGACGTATTTTTTTAATGCTGTATTTTATTGCTCATACCAGCCAGGTTTTATTGTAGATCTTGGGTCCCCTCAACCCTTACAGTGCTTTACTTAGTTAAGTCAAAAGAATAATAACATGCATTCTCACCTATTTGTTTGTAATGGGAAGTGATTATACTAAAAGCTTGGCTTTTTAAGTTAGAGTGCTGCATCAATTAAACATCTAGTGCTTGAAGTGATGACTTCCTTTTGCATCCCACTCCCAGCAGAAGAGATCTGTAATCTCTGTCTAGTGGAGGTAAAGACAGGGAAAGAAAGTACAATACCTTTGATGAGGAGGTTAAAATATCCAAAGGGTAATATGAGAATGATCTAATGTTGAATTGCTTGTGGTCGTAGTTTTCAAATAAAAATATAATTTGTAATGAGAACAGTACAGCTCTAGGAGATGCAGTGTGAATGTAGCCTAGGAACTTTCAGCCATATTAGATGTCCAGCTTTCTTTTTTCTTGAGGCAGTCAGAAAGCAGCATTCTTCTCTGTAAAATGTTCTGTAAAGTGCAGTTCTCTTATCTAGCAGCCTTTTTTGGATGATGCTCCTAAAGCATTACATAAAATGGGCATTTACTGCTATTAAGTGAGATATTTTAAATCAAAGTTCTAGATATGTGTAGTCACTAAAGATTGCGAGATATTTTCTGTGTGAACAGGGCTGTTAGCCCCTTTGTCCTGTAAAGCTTTGTGTAAATATCATACCTTGCTCTAAGTTCAATCTTTACTTAAAGACTGAACACTGTGTAGAGTAATATTATGCATGGCAGCTACTCATGTTCACTGATTTTAGACTGCCAACATTTCTGTGATGAGCAGTGTAAATACATGATGTCTGAAAAGCTTCTTCAGGCTGATTAGCTTTCCCAAAACAAAAACAGCCACAAGAATTAAGAATGAATTAATGTTTTGAAGGCTTATGATCAAAAATTATAATGAATGCTGCTAATTAAAACATTCCTCCTCATGGTTTTTATATGATTATTAACTTACAGGTGAAGAAACTGAGAGACAGAAAAATTGTGATTTATCCCAGGCCATGTGACATGATAATGGCAGAAATCTGATTAGTGCCTTGTCCTGCCTTGCTCTGGGTACCGTGCAATTCATTGTATTGCTAGAAACAATCATATTTTGAAAAACAAGGCAGTGTGAACATGGTAGCTAAGTATTTGTTGTCGGAGTTTTTAAGAAAGTGAACAGAGAATTTTGGTGTATCTGTTGGCAGAAATGGATCTTTTCACTTGGTTGCAGGTAAATTTGTAGCTGTACAGGTTTACTGCAGTACTATTTGTTGGAAGTAAAGAAAGAATGTAGCCCATTCCAGCAATGGTTTATTATATAGATGTTAGTATCTGCTAAAATACCAGTGGAATACTGTTTTGAGAATTTCAGACTCAAGAAACCAATTGGCTTGGTTTTGACCAGTGTTGGTAACTGAAGGTGTATTACTTCTGAAGCAGAGAGTGTCATGTCTGATGGATAGCTTGGTATAGAATCCAATCAGTGCAGTGTTCGGGTGCTCTGGGTTTGTTTTGTTTTGAATTAAGCTAACAAACTTGGAAAACTTGTACCCGGTTTTAATTCTCAGCCCCCTCTGTTCTTTTCTAGTATATTTTATCTGGTCAGTGTAAGCTATTAATGAGTTTTTATATCTCACACCCACCCCCTAAAGTTCTTAGCGTGTTAGAATTTTGACAGGCAGAGGCCTTTGGTGCTTATAGTTTCTTTTGAGGTAGCCTCTAATGGCAAAATATTTTGAAATCTTGAAATCCAAACAGAAAGCTTAAGGAGACTTCATTCCCACACCTGTGCTATATTTCAGATTGCCATATGCAATGGACACTGATCTCAGTTCCCAGGACAGGAAGGACCTGGACAAGTTCATCAAATTTTTTGCTTTAAAGGTAACTTTACGTCCTGTGGACAAATCCCTCCTCTTTCTTATTGAAGAAAAGCCATATTTGATGTAGCTAGAGTAACAAGGTGGGGGTTTGGGGGTTTTTGTTGGTTTTGCTAAAGCCCAAAGCAAGAGAAACTGATGTCAAATTTAGGAGATTCCTGAGAATAACTAGAAAAATGTATTTCCCCCTTTCAAATGCTTTCAAATCATCTTCCTTCCCCCAGAAGTGTCCTGCTGTAGAATCAGTTATAGGCATTTCACACCTGTGTCAGCTTTGGGCTCCTATCAACACTCCTATCTAACCATCCAGCTGTTAGGTATATTTTCTGTTGGATTCTACTCTTTCTTTTCAGTCCATCTAAATTTTATATTGCATCCAAAAGCAATAGTATCAGGATAATTATTTTGTATTATTTTGATATGTAATTATAAAATTTGGCCTCATCTGGTACATAGATGCAAGTAGATATTCTGACAATGGCCATGTTATAAATATACAGATTCACTTGATTTTTGTTTAGGTGTCCAGGTTCAGGATATAGCTATAAACTTCAGTACTACTGAAAACTGCAACTCCTGATTGCAAAGTTGACTTAGTCACCTCCATGTTATTACAAAGAAAGGTCAGCTTAAAACGAGTTTTTTGTCTGAAATACATCTACATGTTACATGTAATAATTTATATTTATTAGACCTGAAGATTGGCGTAACAAACTCTACTTCTCTACATCCTGGTCAGCCCTTTTTTTTAACTTGGGATTGGTCTAGCTCAGGTTATAAACTGAGTGCTCGGCTGAGCTCAAAACGTGTGTGTATCTTTTCCTTTCTATTCTAGACAGTACAAGTAATTGTCCAGGCCCGACTTGGAGAAAAAATCTGTACCCGATCATCATCCTCCCCAACAGGCTCTGACTGGGTAAAGTAATGGTTTTTTAAAGCAACTCCATAACTGTTGGGGTTTTTGTGTATGTGCGCATACACGCATGTTGAGAACACAGTGTAGTTGTTACAGCCTGCACAAGAATATAACTACGCTATCTATTATGTTCAGTTATGTTCATTGGTGGTGTCTTTTTTTTTTTTTTTGTGGTCCACATGCAATATCACTCTGGGCTCTTCATGGCTGCTTAGAGGAGAGATAAATGATAACTCTCAGCAACTCCTTCCAGTAAGGCACATTTCCAAGATCTGCCGGGGGTGGGGTGGTGAGTTCTCTTCTGTCAAAAGTTTGCAACTCTGCAATTCAGGACTTAGTAATAATGGGCTTTATTAAAACCAGAGACTCAGGATACTCTGGTGAAGACAGTACTCAAGTGAGGGAAAAGAAACATGATTTTTGTGGCAGGATTAAGGAAAAACATTTCAATTAGCAGCCAAGGAAATGTTTGCAAATATGAAAAGCCTGAAGCCATTTGGGAATTTTCTGTTTCATAAATATTTCAGTGGACACTGAGAATGTTATATATGGGTCTATGAATCTGTCTGCAGTGTACCACTAGGCAGTTTTTCAAAGAAATTAAAAACTTGACTCATCTCTTTCATTCTGCAGTTCAATTTGGCAATCAAAGATATACCAGAGGTTACTCATGAGGCAAAGAAAGCCCTGGCAGGACAACTACCTGCTGTTGGACGTTCTATGTGTGTGGAGATTTCTCTCAAAACCTCAGAGGTGAGAACTGAGTCAAAATAGATGCCATTTCTTTTATTTCAGTCTTAAGTCACTTGCCAGAGCTCCTGCCCTTTAGTCCAAGATAATGTGAAAGTATCTTCATTTATGAAGTTAGGTAACATGCTGATGAAAATAAATGTATTGTTTAACAGAAGCAATTCACTGCAAACATCTGAGGCCAAACACACAAATGATAGAGCAGCAAAATTTAGTTTCTTAGACCATAAAGAGCTTAGTTGTTCTGAGGAAGTTGTTCCCTCAGGTGATGGATTGTGCAGTGAGACTTCAGTGCACCTTTTTCTATTGTTGCATTAAAATAAAATGGGAGCCAGGAGAAGCATCTTCATTGAGAGGTGTGGCTGTTGCTGATGGGATGTGAAAAGATATGTGTTCTGAAGTAAGCTTTTGTTTATCATCCTTTCTCTGATTCAGGGGGACTCCATGGAGTTGGAAATCTGGTGTCTAGAAATGAATGAAAAGTAAGTGCTTTCTTCACCCTTTCTTGGTGTCTCTGTGTATCTTTTAGCTGATGAAATGAAGAAGCCTGCACAATCCATGGTGATGAATAAGCACATATTGGCTTGTGGCCCAGGACACTTCAGATGGAAGTGCCCCCTTTGTCTAGTGCAGCAGTCAAAGTGTTTAATACAGGTGTCAAGAACGTAAATTAGTAATTTTATTCCTTCTTCATTCTTCCATTATAACTAGTATGCTTCCTCAGATATAACAATCCATATACTCGGTAAAGACAAATTTTTTTAATACCAAGAAATGTTTCTGTCTAGAAAGCTGCATGGTATTTTTCAGCAATTACTTCAGCAGGTGATTGGATTGAAGTAGTACTCTTAGCTGGTAGGTCTATAATAGGTAGCCACACCAGGCCTTTATTTTATCATTTTGGCAATAAAACTTAAATAATTGTCACAGACTCATTTTGTTCTTAAAAAATTTAAAACAAACAAACAAACAAAGACAAACAACTTAGTTGAGAACAAAAACCTAATTTTTTTCTTTGTGTTCTGTAGATGTGACAAAGAAATCAAGGTTTCATACACCGTATACAACAGGCTGTCTCTACTGCTGAAGTCTTTGCTTGCTATAACCAGGGTAACTCCAGCTTACAGACTCTCAAGGAAACAAGGCCATGAATATGTAATATTGTACAGGTAAAGCAGAATATGAAATTCCCCATTTGAAATAGAAACAGCAGAGACTAGACTTGCACAGTGCAGCTGCAAATCTGATAAAAAGGTATGAGTGATAATAAATTCAAATTGGTTGGATTTAACTACTACTGATCAGTGATAAAAGAGAACTTTGGGCTATATATCACCTTAGCCTCCATATGAGCCATTGAAAGAAAAACAAAGCACAGGCTGTGAAGTATTGTGGTTTGCCTACCACGTTGAGAAGAGTACAAAAATTCTACGTGCAAATCCTGGTTAAATTGCTCATTAGCATCTGGTTGTTCAGTGCCTGGCCTGTATTTGGTAAATGCTTGTCTATGTTGCACATAACTGCAGTGCGTACTTTTGCAGTATAGATTCAGATTCTCTCCTCTATTCTATTCGGAAGATGCATTCTCAAACTCCGCTTCCTGTAGTTCTTGCAGCTTACTCATCCAAATAGAGAGTTCAACTCTGTTTAGCCTGTGAGATCCGACTGGCTTGTGGTTCATGGTTATCACTTTCCATTTTTTTGTTTTGGTTTTAAGAAAAGTATTTGATGTGTTTGCATAACTAATTTAGATGATTCTAAATGTCAGGTTTATTATCATTTGCAAAGCTGAGAACTTAAAAAGAAATTCCAGCCATTTCTTCATTTTTGCCTCCGTTGCTGGTTGGCCTTCATTTAAGAGCAGATTTCTTTACGGCACAGTTATTCTTATGTTGTGTGATGAGTATCATCAGGTTTTAGACTCCAAGCTGTCCGTGAAATTTATATCACTTCACATTTTTGCTCTTAAATGTGTTCCACGGAGGCTTAAAAACCTTAAAGAGAAATTTCTGATTAGGTTACCATTTTCTTCTCGTCTTTCTTTTTACATGATGTATCTTCCTCTGAAGTAGATTTTTTGAGATGAGCATTCTAGCCACTTCTTTTGGTTTTTCAGGGGTTTTTCTTTTCCCTAAAGAGGAAAAGTACTTCCAGCCTTTCAACTCATAAAATTAAATAAAGAATAAGGATGTGTATAGCATTATGTTCCAATTGGACCTAATATCTTTTCGTTTTCCTTTTTCTACAGGATATATTTTGGTGAAGTGCAACTGAGCGGCTTGGGAGAAGGTATGACTAGGCAACACACACAAACTAGAGTAGAACTGTACTGGCTATCCATTTATTACTATTCCTAAGTGCCATAAGGAAAACTAAGCCTGAGGTTTAGATACGCTTTTTATCTGGATCTATCAGTGAAGGGTTGTGTCATAAAGTGACCGGTATAATGGTAGTACTTTGAAAAAAATCTAAAGTGACTGCCATTTTGACTCTAGTGATCCAGAACTGAAATAAGAATATGGAATTATGCTGACAAGGAGCAGGACTGTTAAAGGACATCATGATCCATTTAGGAACAAGAAGCACTTCAGAGCAGTATTTTAGACCGAGATAGGAAGCAACGTCAGAAATCTTGTGGTTGAATCTTACCAGCAAGGCAACCTAGTGCTACAGTTTTGTTACAGGTCCTATATCTGTCTTTGGCATTCACATTGCAAGGGTAACAGAAGCACTACAGAAATAAGATAATGTAACCTCAGAATAGAAAAGTATGGAACATAAATAATCAGTGAAATTGGTAATCATTCCTTAACCTTTTAGGTTTCCAGACAGTCCGTGTTGGGACAGTGGGTACCCCAGTGGGAACCATCACTTTGTCTTGTGCCTACAGAATTAACCTCGCTTTCATGTCAACCAGGTGAGAAAAAGTGATTGTGCCAGAAACTGTTTTACAATAATGTACTATTAAATCCCTCAGGAGCCCCTAAATCTTGCCCTTCTGCTTATCCTCTGCTGATGAGATCCTCATTCATTGAAAATATTCCCTCTCATGGTTAAGTCTTGCAGCAACGGGAGTATTTGGGTAGCCCTGAGCCAGACTCTAGAACTCCAAATTGTTGATGAACACTTGGAGTTGCAGGGCTGAATTGTAAAGATGCTCTGGTCCCATTAATGAAACAAGAGTTTTCTGTGAGGACACCACGAATTGAGATTAGAGTGAAAAAGCCAGTAACACCATTGCTTGTTGCCTTGCAGGCAGTTTGAGAGGACCCCTCCTATCATGGGGATTATCATTGATCACTTTGTGGACCGTCCCTATCCCAGCTCTTCACCCATGCATCCCTGCAATTACAGGTGAGGAAATACTGAGTCATGGGCCACAGTGAAGGCATCAATTTATGTCCAAATATAGAGCCTTTTCCGCTATTTGCTGACTGCATGGGAAAGGAGACTGGAGGATTAGTGTCAATCATATGGACATAATTGAGCATATGAAGAAGGGGGACATTTTTCTTTTCACATCTAGAAGTCTTGAGTGCAGCAAGTCCCAGTATTTTCCTAAATTCCTTACAGAAGCACTTGGATGCAAAGAGTGTTTAGCCTTGGCTGCCTTTGGGAATTTCAAAGGGTAACGGTTAATCCTGCTGTAGAACTGCATCTCCAGATACTTCCATTGGGGGAAGATCAGAGTTTAATTTATCTTTGTAAATGAAGGGTCTGTCCTCTCTAAAATGCATGTGAGGGCACTCAGATTGGGACCAGTGGTATTGTTTGACGATGGTTCTGAAAACACCAAAGTCAGTAGCATTACTTGGTATAACAAACCTTTAGTTAAAAAAACAGAGGGAAGTGTTTTTATGTGGTGATAGAAGAAGAGTGCCTGGTGAAAACTGAAGTTTTTATACCTTGTTTTCCTGAGTTTTGCCAAGTAGTTTTGCCTTTCAACTGCACCCAGATACTTTCAACTTCCCTGCAGTATTTGTCCCAGTGTGTTTTACTATTTCTTTTTGTTTTAAGGAATATTCCCAGTTAGAAAGCTTTTCTCTCCTTGCTGCTTTAGGGCTGGTGAGGCTAATGGTGCAGTATACCCCTCAGTAGAAGATTCGCAAGAAGTGTGTACCACATCTTTTTCCACCTCTCCTCCATCTCAGGTAAGAGAAACCAGGCTCTTAACTTCTAGATAGAACGATTGCTGTTAGGGTAGTGTGTATACTCCTACGTTAACTACTGTGCAAACAGGCAGCCTCTTGCTGCTGATTAAATTTAATGAGTGTGTTATTTATATTGTAACACTCTGAGTAAAACCTAGTTAGTATACTAATTTCAACAAAATGCTAGGAGACTAGGAGGACTGAATTACATTGAGACAGAGAAAGAAACACTGAAATATCAGGAAAATGCTTATATTCAACTGAGACACAGTCATATTTTCTGCATTGCAGAATGGAAAAGCAGAAGAAAGACAAAAGCTGTATTTGTTGGACCATGTAAAACTGGTTGGGGCAGC
>NW_010404663.1:16267-21268 GCF_000710305.1 Buceros rhinoceros silvestris | reverse complement strand
GGAATAAGTATCAGCAAACAAATTTTGTCATAGTATTGAACTAGGGACTTAATACTTCCACCTATCCATGCAAATTTCATTTAAATTTCAATTTTAAAATAAATAGATAATGGTTTCCTTCTGAATATCAAAAAAAAAAACTAAACTCCAATTCCTCCTTCTCTTACTGTCCACAATTCTGTATTTTGAAAACTAGGCCGTATTTGCAGTTGTCCTATAGCTTTAAATATTCGTAAATGTACTGCCTTGTTGTCCAGCCAAGCAGATGGCTCCACTGATCTTTAAAGACAATCTAACAACTCCAAATCTCTTTTGCTGTCAACGTGAAACATAAAATGAAGAATAATTGGAATGCTGTTCCAAACTGAAAGAATTTGCTATGGGTCTTTTCACTGTTTCAGAGAATTTGGTATTAGTGGTTTAGCAGAATGTGTTCTACTGTATGGATGAGCTAGAAATGAGCTTTTCTTAAGAAGCGTTTCTGTGCCAAGTGGATTTTGGGTGACAGGGCATCAAGCAACTAATCAGCCAGCACTCATGGTTAAGTCTGATGCAATAAAGGTTTTCTTACTCTGAAACGCACAGCGCAGATGAGTTTGTGGCCAAGCTGTGTTCTGCTTTTTCACAAAATAGGTTATATTAAAAAGATTCTATAGGGAAATTTCCACTGGCTTGCTCATGCCAGTGTTACTTAACAGTAATAGCGTACGCAAATACATCAAAGTTGACATTTTTTCAGGGGTCCTGAAGCTTTGCTGTCATTGAGGGTGAAAAGCTTTGTGAAACCAAATGAACCTTGAAGATTCACATTAACTATGAGGCTACAATCTTACTTTTTTCTGTGGCTCATAGTTGCCATACGCTGTGCACGCACTTACAAAGCAGACCTGCCAGTCTTTGTTGCCACAGTTAGAATTGTAAGGTTGTCTTGGCAGAGTGGTCGCTGAGGTAAATTAGAGGGGGGAAAAAACGTTTAATTCTTCCTGCAGCTTTGTATTTACAACTTAATGGGTAGGAAGATACTGGGAACGTTGTGATTCTGTAGACAAATTGTCCAAATCTGTCTGCGTAGAGTAGACAGATCTGTCTGTGTCTGAGTAGAGATAAGGCCTAACCTGCATGACACAAAGGAATAGGTGTTCCCTTCTCCCTGTGAGCTTGCATAGCAGCCTGTGTGTGGTGTGGAGTAGCCCAAAATTCAGAAGCCTGGCCATGGGTAATACCCAGAAATGAAGTTTTCCTAAACCCGAAAATTGTTGGTAGGCAAATGACTGGGAGAACTTACGGGACTGGACCAGGTTTGGATTCCTCTTTATGCATTAGCACCCTCTATTAGACAGTGTTTACTTCTGGAGCATCACTGCTGTTGACGGAGTTCTCTCTTCACACAAATATGTTTGAGTTGTATCTTAGTTAGGGTTCCCTTTGCTCTAAGGGTGCAGCACACACCTGCCAAGATATGATTGCTCAGAATGCTGTAAGATTAGGAGTATGTATGTGTGGAGATTATTGAAATACATGTCATTTGTACATTATGAAAAAAGATTGTTCTTGAGCTTTTCCTGATTCAGGCTTTTTCTGGCTCAGCCTTCTCCCTCCTAACTGACTGGTACCAGTTCTAATTAGCTGTGGAACAGAGTCTCTGGCAGTTACTTGCTGTCAGCGTTCACTGGAGTGAAAAATATAACCTGTGTTGAGTAGTTCACTGAAATTGGAAAACAGTTAAATCTTTACAAAATAAACGTGCTTCTGGCAATACAGGACTCCTGCTATATGTGTAGGTGTGGCTGCTGAAGCCAAAACCTCTTCACTAGCATTCAGTTATTCCAACTCTTCATAGTTCTTCTCTGAAGTCCTTCTCTCCCCCTCTTTCTCTTTTCTTTGTTTCCTCTCTGTGTCTGTGTCTGGGTACAGTGTGTTTTTACTGTAACAAAGGCACATTTTCAGACCCCTTCTCCTGTGGTGACGGACACCTTGAAGGTCCCAGTGATGGGACTGGCCATTTCACATCAAGTGAGTTGTCAATAGAATATGCTATACATGGCCAGATGTAGTTCTGTCATGACAGAACAAATACAGGCAAGTACAAATTTGACATCATGGAATGTTTGTGCATGGAGAGGGATGGTGAACCCAAAATGGGCCAGGCATGTTATGGAGACTGGCTGCTTAAATTCCTTATTTAGTGACTGATGATTATTCAGCCTGTGTGGCATTCCCCTTCCTCTCTCTTGTTTCCCTTTGCCCTTTGGTTTTCTTCTTTTCTTTCTTAGCTTTCCAGCTCTCGTCTTTTCTATCAGCCTGCTACCCTGGGAGCTGGATCAGCTGACGTGGGGTATCCTGTACTCTTTGCTGGTGGCTTGAATGCTGCACACCCTCATCAGGTAGAACAAGCGTAGCTGGTATTGCAACCATTTGCGTCATTTGTACATCTGAGAGAGGCCTTGAAACTAGTGCATGCGTTGGTATCCTCTCTGTCAGGAATGAAAAGAATGTAATGTAAATACAGAGACAGCACAACTTGCACAGGAGCTGGGAACTGGCTCCTCAGCATCTCCGACTTTACTGAGGTAGGGGTCATGTAGAAAAACTACACCCAAAGAGGAGGCACCACACCTGTTGACCTGCACCTGCATGTCACTAATTCCAAATTTCGGCCGTCTTACAAAGCTGCTACCCCTGTAGCTGTCCAAGGACAGCACTATGGCTTAGACACACACTGTAGCCTAGTCCATATTGGCATGTGCATCCGTTCACCATCAAATAAGCAAAGTTAACAGAAGTCTTTTTCTGCCTGTGACATTGCTGCTACAACAGTTTTGGCAGTAGCAGTGGTGGTAGAATAGAATAGATTATTTCAGTTGGAAAGGACCTACAATCTAGTCTAACTGCCTCACCAATTTAGGGCTGAATAGAAGTTAAAACGTGTTATTAAGGGTGTTGTCCAAATGCCTTTAAACACTGACAGGCTTGGAGCTTTGTCCACCTTTCTAGGAAGCCTGTTCCAGTGTTTGACCACCCTCTCAGTAAAGAAATGGTTCCTAATGTCTAAACCTACCCTGGTGCAGCTCTGAACCATTCCCCATGCATCCTGTCACTGGATGCTAGGGAGAAGAGATCAGCACCTCCCTTCTCACTTCCTCTTCTCAGGAAGCTGTAGAGCAAGCAATGAGGTCATACATAGCAAGTGGATATGATTTTATTTTTCTTCCCCGCTGTCCTTGAAGCAGAAGACCTATGGCCAGAGCGCTCTGCTGTGTTAAACCACACCTAAAGTGGAGAGGCATGGAGCTGGAGGGGAATAAAAGAGTGTATTGTTATGATCACTTTCGGTTTGACTCCTCAGTCAGACTCATAGGGGCTAGAGCCCAGTCGTATGCCCAGTCATATTGGGACAACTTAGTCCCAATATGATGGAATTTGTTCTGTATTGCACTGTGGTGTTGGCCTGATATTGAGATCTCTAACTTGACTGTTCCTCTCCATCTCAGTTGATTGGTCTAGGCAAAGAGGGGGGAGTTCCCCCAATTCCTAGCCAGCCAGCACACGGCACTCAACCTGACCGAGAGAGGATGTACACCGTGCTGGATGGAGTCCACTACTCAGCAGCTACTCCTTCTAGTAGGTAGGTTGGTTTTAGATGATCCACCACTTGTGCTAGCCAATGTATAATCCTGTTAAGACACAACTTTTTGTTTTCCTGTTTTTATCTATTGTTTCTGGCATAACTATTTTCTTTGCATCTCCTAAAACAACTAGTAGCTTTCTGTAATTCAGGCTTTTTTCAGCCTTTCTCCAAAGAATGATCTTGTCCATCTACTTACACCCGCTAGTCACTGTAACATCCTTGCAACTTCTGTTATGTCAACTTTAACTTTATTGTCAATTTTACCTTTTTTAAATCTCTCTATTGTTCTTGCTGATTTTAAAGCAACGAGATAAAGTGCGTGAGATAAAGAAGTGAGTCTTAAATTCTCCAGGGACTTTAAATGAATTGTTTCCAAAACCAGCTGTAGTTACTGCAAATCTGTTCACTATTTTAAGAAACTTTAGGCACAAATCACCTCTCTCTCAGCTAATAAACCCTTCCTTTCTTTGGCCACCATATTTACTTCTTGTGAAGCGTCTTTTGGGATCACATACTTCTGAGTCAAATATCTTAAGCAGAGATTTTGCTACGAGAAAATGAAAAATCATAATTGCACTAGCACTTTCCGGGGTGTGCTATCTAACTAGTCCTCTTGCCAGAAGACTCAACCATTTTTCTTTTTTTGTTTTAAAGTTCTGAATACTTGTAGTAGGAAAACAAACGTCATAGAAATAACTAATAACTATGCAGTGAATTAATCATACTGGCAGTGGCTGTTGTGATGGCTCTTGTCCTCACCTCTTGACAGATCTGTGACTACTGTATTACTGAAAAAATAATGAACAGGAATTCCTGTGAACATGCACATTCTGAACTTAAAAGTCCATCTCCAAAAATAAATGTCTATTTCATTTGGCAGCAACTTAACATTGAAATAGTTAGTTTTCCTCCAGCTTTAAACAAAAACCTGATTCTACACGTCCCACTTCCCTTTTGTGCACATGACTGAGGAGGAAGGTGTGGTATAAGGACAGAGATTTCTGTTGTCCTTCCAATACTAGGAGTAAACCCAGAAAATTTGAAGGAGTCCTGTAAAGAATGTGATTTATCTATGTTGTTTGTGCTGGGAGTTACTAACTAGTCTATTTTTCTCCCCCAGCGAGGATACAGAAACAGTGTCAAACGGCAGTGAAGGGAAGTGTGGCTCCCCGCATGACCTTTTAGAAACCGTCTTTATCCGGAAGGTGGGAGCTTTTGTCAACAAACCTATTAATCAGGTAACTAGCAGTAGATCTTCTCAGAGGGCACCATAATACCCTGCTTCTCCTATCTGTTCCTGCACAGAGAAGTAAAAAGCACCACAATGCCAGGGCAGCCTCAGAGGCTGAGAGTGTGTATTCCTCCTTGCTGCA
>NW_010404663.1:12836-16158 GCF_000710305.1 Buceros rhinoceros silvestris | reverse complement strand
AGGTCTTGTCATAGGCTTGTTTTTCATAAAATCCTTTTGAGATGTGACAGCCATTGAATTTGCCCCACTTTGCCAACACCTTATTTGTGTATGGAAGACTATACTTCACTTGGGTCTCACAATGATCTGCCACTACCACAGGTTCATAAATTAGGGAAGTTGGTAGCAAGCCTCCCTTCCTTGAAGGGCCATCCAGGAGACCAGTTGATCACTGCTAAGCAAGCATTTCAGCTCAGCTGTAGCAGCTTAGAGATCTGCTCAGTTCCTAAGGCTGCTCTTCTAGGCCTTTCAGATGGATGAAGGAGAACTGTTTGAATTTGTAGCAGTTTGTTAAGCCTTGCCTGTATTATACAAGATGTGTATGAGCAATCTCACCTCAGGCTATGTATCTGCATTAGGTCTCTGTTTTATGCCTTTTAAATGAGGTTGTCAACCTCCTGCCTAACTGCTGATGTGATCTTGGGAAATTTTTAGCAGGCCTGACAAAGACTTAATATCCTATCCTGCTGGGTAAGCAGAGCATCTTAGTGAAATTCTGTTTGCTGAATCTCCTCAGGTGACTGTGGCCAACTTAGACATTCCTTTTGCTATGTTTGCTTCCAAGAATGTTGATCTGGAAGATAACGACCCCATGGTAAGCCTCTTCCAGAGATATAACATAGGCCTTCTTAGCATCCCTTATGTGACATCCATGCTGTTCCCTTCCTTGAATACACTTTGTTTTTTGAGCAAAGAACTAGTTACTCAGATTTGTTTGATTTCAAGAAATCTCCCATGTTGAGTCTTGGGCTCTGTAAACATGCAAATAACAGCATGTGTTTATTGTCCAACATCCTAACTGCCCCCACACTGTTAAAATATAGACAGATACAGTCATGAGATCAGTACTCACCATCTTTGATTTCTTGGGCAGGTTAATCCTCCTGACTCCCCAGAAAATGAATCTCCTTTACAAGGCAGCTTACACTCGGAGGGCTCCAGTGGCAGCAGTACAGGGAACACCCATGACGACTTTGTTATGATTGACTTTGTAAGTGCCCTCATCAGTGCTCTCATGTAACACCTGCATCTTAGATGGGCTTCAGGTGCTGGTACAATGGCAAATGATGTAAGAGTAGTTTTCAGTGGGGGTGGAAAAGACCAATGATTCACCGGTCCAAACTCGAGTTTGGCAAAGACACTGATACTCAGAACCAACAGCTACAGATTCAATACTTTCAGTTCCTAATAACATCTGGACTTGGCGTCCTTGCTCTAGTACCTAAATGAGCCAAATTCCAATGAAATCCTCTCTTCCAAGTGCTCAGGCAAGCACAGATCTTGGCTGTTCTTCAGTTATTTAATCTGCATTATTGCAGCAACAGTTGTAATGCCAAAATGTTTACTGATAGCAGGTAATGCTTTTACTTGAGTTTATGGCAAAAGGAAAGCCGGTGTCACTTGAATGGGAATTAACAGCAGTATCTTTGATTCTAGAAAACAGCATTTTCAAAAGATGACATTCTTCCAATGGACCTGGGGACATTTTACCGTGAGTTTCAGAACCCCCCTCAACTCAGCAGCCTCTCCATTGATATTGGAGCACAGTCCATGGCAGAGGATTTGGTATGGAGCCCTGAAATTTCTGTCTGTGGGAATCATGTACTTTATAATGTTCTACCTATTCCTAGTTTGAAAAAAGTTCTATCTTCATAGAATCTTAGAATAGTTTGGGTTGGAAAGGACATTCAAAGGTCATCTAGTCCAACCCCTCTGCAGTGAGCAGGGACATCACTAACTAGATCAGGTTGCCCAGAGCCCTGTCCAACCCAACTTTGAATGTTTCCAGGGATGGGGCATCTACCACCTCTCTGGGAAACCTGTTCATGTTTCACCGTCCTCACTGTAAACAATTTCTTCCTTATGTCGTCTGAATCTCCCCTCTTTTAGTTTATAACTTGTTCCTCTTGTTCTGTCACAATGGGCCCTACTATAAAAAGTCTGTCCCCATCTTTCTTATAGGCACCCTTTAAGTATTGAAATGCTGCAGTAAGGTCCCCCTGGAGCCTTCTCTTCTCCAGGCTGAACAATGCCACATCTCTCAGCCTTTCTTCATAGCAGAGGTGCTCCAGCCCTCTGATAATTTTTGTGGCCCTCCTCTGGACCTGCTCCAACAGGTCCGTGAAGGTGTGTCCCTCACTAATATGTTCCAGACAAATGCAAATTTGTTTGTGGCATGCCTGAGCCTCTGAAACTGGTATGTTTATTTTCAAGCTGAAGGCTGCTGCCGCATGCCTGCTGTGGCTGTCATTGAAACCCCTAAAATTAATCCTACCTCTGGTCTCAAACTTAGTGGCAAACTAGGCCTGATCTTGCAGCCTGAGCAAAGGTAAAATCCTGGTATGGCTGGTCAAAGTCATGTGTGGGTGAGCATTGCATTGGGCCCACAGGCA
The DNA here is from genome assembly GCF_000710305.1 of Buceros rhinoceros silvestris. Classification (NCBI taxonomy): domain Eukaryota; kingdom Metazoa; phylum Chordata; class Aves; order Bucerotiformes; family Bucerotidae; genus Buceros; species Buceros rhinoceros. The sequence goes on along the minus strand of NW_010404663.1, from coordinate 13,726 downwards.
GTGTGGGGGAGAATTAATACCAAAGGTTAAGAGCTGCAAGTGACTTGACGAATGCAGTGACATGAGCAGGTTGTTACGCTGCAGCTGGTGGGAATTGTACCAGGCAAGGCCTCAGGGCATCTCCTGTTCCTACAGAACAGACATGCTCTGGGCAGGCTACCCATCTCAGGGTTGCTTTCTGGATGCTGCCAGAGGACTCCTGGTTTTGTGCACGTGGGAAAGGGAACCCAGAGCAGTGAAGAGGGGTTGTATGACTCGAAACAGAATTTTTACCTCAGTGTGTGTTTAAAGCTTCCTTTTATCTGCTGTGAATGAGTCCTGATCTGCACCCTTCTACCCTTCCAGGACTCATTACCAGAGAAGCTGGCAGTTCACGAGAAAAATGTCAAAGAGTTTGATGCTTTTGTAGAAACCTTGCAGTGAAGCTGTTTTCCAGTTTTGCTGCAGCAGTTCTTCGTCCTCAAGGCATCCTGGAGAAAAACATTGACAAATATCTCTATCATCCCTGCCGTGTTTTGTCTCACTTTGGCTAGTCCCTTCCATCAAGTGAGCTTTCTTTTATTGCTCTCTTCAGCAGTAGATACAGCTCACCTGCTGACTTTCCCGAGCTACACCACTGCAAAGTTCTGGACAGCATTTCCTGCTCACAATTTTGAATTTAAGACTTCAGTAGGGACACAGGAAATAAAACTCCAATGTATGAAACTTACTTTATTTCCAATTTCTGTTTTGTGTGGAGGAACTTTGTGAAAAGTCACCATGTGCTTCCTCCAACGGTCCTATGGTGTAATTTCCCTAGGTATAGCTTCTTGCTAACAGACTTCTCCCTATAATCTCCAATCCTGTTAAACATAGAAAACTTTGGCTTGTTTCCAGCATCTGTGGGTTCA
>NW_010404663.1:7403-12767 GCF_000710305.1 Buceros rhinoceros silvestris | reverse complement strand
GTTCAGCAGATTCGACAGTTCTAAGTCCAGGACATCTATTCCACATAATGGGGCATTTCATCCTGACTTCAGTGTGAGTGCCTGGAACCCAGGGAGACACATCAGCTTTGGGAGCCGTGTAACACAAGTCACCTTTATTTTCCTCCTAAGGAACTGGGTCTCTACAACAGTCATTTTCTGCGAGGCCTTCTGTTACACTGGCTGATAAGCAGGAGTGAAACTACAGAAGCACTTTCCACATTTCCTTCTTGAGTGGACTGACGCTCTGCTATGATGAGTTCAGCAGTGTTGACTGTTGGCAATCCTGCACATAGCAGCTGTGATGACGCTGAATTCATAGGCTCTGCTTCTGAAATGTAACTGTAAATACTAGGAATCCTATTTCTTTAGGGTTATGTAACTAGGAGTCTTAGTCTAAGATTCTTTCCTCTAATCCTTGCAAACTTTCCTGCTTTATGGTTAATAGATAATCTTAAGAATCAAGAAATATTTATTGTTTTTAAAGAAACCTATATTTAAAAGCTTTTCTGTTTTCATGTAGTTGTGCAAGTCATTCTGCCCTGGATCACTGTAGACAGCAAATGTGCCATGGAACCTTCTCCAGTGATACTGGTGTCTCTTTGCAGGAAAATATGTAAGATATTTATTTTCTAAGACAGACTTGATTATTCTAATACTCTGTTTTGGGGACTGTGTGTCCATTGCATACAGTTGGGGCCCACGGATAGAATGAAATGCACACATCAGAGTAGTGGAGTAGCAGGGACTTGGTAAAATGCTGTATTCTGATGATAGGCATGAATGAATTTGCAGTGTTCAGCCATTCAGAAGGCAGCTTCTTTAAAGAAGCACATTTTTGGGGAGCTTATGATACTTTTTAATCAACTGGCTTTTGATTAGCTGAAATTTTATTTTTGTAATGACCTGGCTGTCAACACTGTGACTGGCTGGCAATGCTCTATGATTGATTTGGCTGTTGTCTGTCTTTTGCCCGATGTAAGAATGAGAGGAGGAGCAGCAACACTGAGCAGAAACTTAGATAAGGTAGGTCTTCTTGTGGTACTTTATCCTCCTCCAATGTGTAGCTGGTGTGAGCAAGTGCAAGATCCCTTACTGTCCTAAACCACTTCTTTCTTTCTCCAGAAGTGAGGTTCTTTCCTCAATACTGAGGAACCATCTTAATTTCCTTAGAGTGACTGAGTAACCAGCCTTCTAAGTAAGTAGTGCAATGTGGCAGCTTCTTCAGCTTAGCTGCTGAGATGCTGAGAGATCGAGAGGGATTCCTAGAAGCTGACGGGGGAACCACTCCTCCTCTGTAGAACACTATTTCTGTGCTACTGCTAGAGCAAGGAACGAAGTTCAGCGTAGAGCTTATTGTAAGGTCAGAGCAACATAATGCTTTTGAACTTTGCCAGCTTTTTTGTTGAGTGATGTGTTTGGTGGGAGGCCATGTGAGCTGTAAAATTCTATAGGCAAGAGCTTTACTGAAGGAACGCTACCTACCAGAACCTTTTTAGCTTATTCAGCCAAGTGAACTTCTCAGCAGCCTCACACAGAAATTCAGTCCTTGCAAGGTAAGATGCACAAACATTTATGAAAGCTTCCAAGATAAACAGCTCACAAGAGGGCTTAAGTTACATGGGCTTTATTAAATACTTGATTCCCATGCCAGAGCCACCTTGTTTTACAGGTAGAAAGGGTTGCAGAAGGGTGCTGGAACTCAGGAATTAATGGATCAGCTGGCTCTCACCTCTGCTCAGAAAGTTGGTCTTGCCACATTGTATGAAGTAGCTCATAGACAGGTGGTTGCTGTCAGGTTCTCTTAAGGTACAGGCTGTGCATGGGAAAGTGATACAATCATCTGGGCTGCAAAGCAGCAGAGATGGGGTAGAGTGCTGGTTCACGCTGTATTCGTGGAGAACAGAATAGGTCGAACTTCATTTAGCCAATGCTACCGCTGTCCTCACACCGTGAGCTGTGAAGCTGGTGGAAAGCGTGCCATCCTGGCTAATCCTGTCCAGAATGGCCCCCGAACCAGATACTTGTGCTCAAGTGTTGATGCCGTTTCTAACATGGCCACAGCTCCTGCCTCTGGGAAGACAGAATGCCAGTGTGACATGCTCTTTTCTACTTCAAGAGGCTGGGAATTTGCCTACATAAGCTGCTACTGTTGAGCTGGATGGCCGTAGAAATAAAGAGATAGTCTAAGGATGTGCCTGTTTCCTGGACATTCCTCAGTTTCAATGCTTAACTGCTACACCTAGGCTCCAAGTTCCCTGACAAGTGCACAAATGCTCTACTTCAGAAAAGACCTAGCTGTTGCTGTTGCCTACCAGAGATTGTTTTATGAAGGGTGTTTATTTTAGCAGCTGTCTGCTCAATTCTGTTTTAAGGACAGTATGTATATAGATGCTGATTTACAGATACTTTGGGTGAAGGGGAATGCTCCTAAATTGTTTGTTTTGGAAATAGTCTCCAATGTACTTCAAGTATTCAAAGAATTCCCAATAAAACTTTTACATCAGCAACACTTTGTGCTTTCCTCCATTTGTATTGACAGGTGTGGGACAGTCCCAACCTCTCACTGTTTCTCCTTCAGGAAGCAGTGTGGTCGGAGAGCTGCCTCACTGAGTGCAGGCTGCTGCTTCCAATGAAGAGGGTAAGATCCACTGGTGCATTACAGTTGAAGCAGTCACCAGGGTGCTGGTGAGACCACTCTACTAGAAGGATTGGGAGGAGGAGACAGAACAGGTGCCTGGCTGGTCCCAAATGCAGGCAGGAGTACTTGTCACACTGTTTGGCCCTGGTGACCTCCCCAGTGAGTTGGGAAACTGAACTATCTGGAGGTCCCGCCCTAGCTGAAATACTGTCTCCTCCAAAAGAAAGAGTTGGGAAAAAGAAGAAGAAAGGAAAAAAAAATAAACAAAACCCAAAGCCAAACCGTCAGCAGAATTTGCATTGCACTTGCATCCTACTCTGTGCTTAAATGGAGCATGGGAATGTTTTGATCTGAGTGATAGATAGATAGAAGAGTTAGAAGATAAGATGGAACTTGTATAGCAAGAAATGCTGGTTAAAGAGCATGTGCCTGTCTGATAACCAAAGTTAAGAGCTGTATTCTTGTACTGCTTAAAGTTAAGCCTGTGTGACATGCACTGCCGTGGAAGGTGCTGACACCTTCCCTTTAAAGGAAAGACAAGAGGGGAAGAATCTGTGTGAAGGTAACAACTGATGGATGGTTCAAGCTGCAATGTAAAGGGCGTCTGGTTATTCTAAAGAAGAGGTAGTGAATGAAATAGTGGGCATTAAAAAAAAAAAAGCCAAACAAAAAACCTGCATATATTGGAAGCTTCTGTGAAGGGAAATACTCCAGCTTGGGTAACAAGGGCGACTATTAAAAGCGATCTCTTTTTAATCTTCTCCTCAGGAGGTAACATGGTAAACTGGGTTTGCAACCTTAAAGATACTAATCTATCTGCGTTACATGTGTGTATGTGTGTGTGCATTTAGGAGTAGTACTTCATGTACTTAGAAAAGACAGTGCATTGTGGAGAGAGATTAATTGCTGGCAAACTCACATAAACCATCCTGTGGCTCTCGGCCTTACTGCAGGTCCTGCAGTATCTACCCTCTTCACATCCCCAGGGACTGGGAAAACCAAGCAAATAAGCAGAAAAGTAAACAGTGAGAGAAGGATGATTAATCACCAAGGTCCTGAACAATCAAAAGACCATCCAACTGTGATCATCCAACTGAGATATTAATGTATAGTCGCCATGTTGACTCTACTGGACCCCTATAATAGGGTCTGTGTAGTTAAGGGGTGAAAAATCAGACTATAGCCAAAAGCACCATCCACATGAAAAAGCCCCAGAGAACTATTAAGTCTCTCAACTCTAGAACTGAAGTACAGTCCAGTAAATTACAGCAGCTAAACAAACTAATAAATCATCAGACTACAAGGACCATACACAAAGCATTACCTGTGAACAGATGCAAACAATATCTCTGCCTTCTAGTCTATGGCTGACACCTTGTCACAAGTCATGCTGGAGAAGGTCAATATTTGGGAAGCCCTTAACTGAACAGCTTATCAATAATAAAAACTGAAAAGCAGCATGCACTCTCAGAAACGCACATGATAATGTCAGCATTAGCACCACCCAGATGACAAGGCCAGTAACCAGGGCTTAGGCTACTGCGCAGTGGTGACGGTTTTAGCTGCCGTGCTCTCCATTCTGTTCTTGCACCCACTATTGGGTTCACTGGTTGTTATATTTGTATTATTAATTGTAGCAATCACTTTGTGTGTAAGAGCCTTTCTACTAGCCAAAACTTGTTGATGTAACGAGCAAATTCAAGAGTCTTTTCTAGGAAAAGGTAGTAAGTGTACGTGGCTCAAGGGATAGAGCGTAGTAGTCCTAACCAGAACATTATTTTATGTGTGAGATGGGAAAGTAGAACAAAACCTGAAAATATCTTTTTGGAATGTGTGATATGTTTTTTTAGTCCCTCAAGTATTAGCTAGCTAACGCTGTCCTTAGAAGAAACAAGAACGCAATTCCCTGCCTTTGGCAGGACTTGAGTAGGGTTGTTACCACTTCAAAAACTGAGGGTTGTTACCACTTAAACCAGACTGCTTCATTGTCTGGGGTAAGAGAAGGAGGAAAAGGAGAGTCATTTCTAGGCAATAAATCATGAGTGTGGAGAAAGAAGTAAGTTACTCAAACTGGCCTTGGGAGAGAGACAGCTGTCCCCAACTGCGCACGCTCCTAAACATGAGGTTAAAAGTGCAGATGTGAGGAAGACTTTACTTCATCGCCAAGACCACCAAAAAGACCCTTGAGGAATAACACTGCGCCTGCGCAAGGGGAGGAGACCTAATTTACAGCAGAAGCGGGACAGGGTTGTGCATACGTAAAAGGTGGGCGGAACAATCTTTTGACTATGTATGTCCTCTTGCTTTAAATAAGCGTTCACCGTGGCTCGGCTCGGGGTGCAGGCACCTTGAGGGTACTTAACCCTTCGCGGCACCCAGCGCTGAATAAACATACCTGCTCCTCAATTAATTTTGATCACAGAGTTATTCCACGCATCACGTGAAGGAGTTAGCAATCCCCCTAAATTGAGGTAAGAGGGTGCAGGCCTCTGCTGCACGTGTCCCCAGGCCACCAGATAAACTTTGACAGCTAATCTTAACTGGGGAGCCTGCAGGTGTTTCCCACTTGGCACCTGGTGATGCCACAACCTGTGCAGCTTCCTGGGTCCACCTCTGGGAAAGGGCAATGTGGCAGAACAGTTCCTTCCCCCTCCCCCTCCCCGCTTTAGACAAAGAGCAGCCGCTTCCTTCCCCCCCAGTTTCGG
>NW_010404663.1:5134-7248 GCF_000710305.1 Buceros rhinoceros silvestris | reverse complement strand
AGTTTCGGGAAGTGAAGTGGCAGGGGGGACCGGCGCTTGCAAGCGGGGCAGGGAGAAACAAGCCCGAACTTGTGTCACTGGGGTCTCTGAGCACGTGGCACGCCCCAGGACAGTCATAAAACGGGAAGTCCTCAGGGAACCATTTTGAGTTGGTTTTCTCTACGGTACCAGGACAGAGGTCAAGAGAATCTCTCTCCCTGACAATCGGGAATGCCTGATTTTCGGTTACTTTCTAGGAGGATCTTTTTCTTCAGCCCTCTGGCTGTAACCCCTTGGAATTGTGACGTTTACCCTGTGCTGGTAAGCTATTTCCTTTTGATATTACTAAGAGAGAGGTGTTTGGATTTCAGATTGGGCTGGTATGCTGTTCTGAACCTACCTTTCCTTTAGTGTAGGTTTCTCAGTTTTGTATAAGTGGTCGTGCAGTAAAATTCCCTTAACTGGCATTTCTGAACCTGTTAGAGAAAAACAAGTGCCAAGCAGATTGATTGTAATAAATCCACGCTTCTGGTTTATAACTGCTCTCTGTCTTACGTGCATTTTCGTTACAGGCAGTCCTAGGCAGGTTTGCAAAAGTTACTCATAGAGAAGGCGTTTTGTACTTACTCACTTCCCTCTCTATGGTTGTGGTTGGCAGCATAGCCAGCCTTAACTTCTGTTTCTTGTAGATCTGCTACAGCTGCTGCCACCTGACAGACACACTTGGAGCTGGGATTACATTTTCATTTTTATTGAAATACAAAAAGTGCAAACTGTGAAATATATGACTGGTGCAGTTAGAAGTAAATAAAAATGGGAACCGTGAAAACCCCAGCCCTGCACCTGATGAACATCAGCAGAAAAGAAGGCAGGGAACCAGCAACAAAAGCAAAGCCCAAAATTTTGTACAGGAGCCCCTGTGTGTAGAAGAGGAAACAGGGACCAAATGGGCCCTCAGCGCTGACCCATCAGCAAAGATCTGCACAAGGCATCCAGACGGCCCCAGCCCCACCCCCATCCTGCACCACCCCAAAACTCCGGTGTCAGTACCCCATATCTTGGGCCAGGGAGCAGGGAGTGAGGAGAGGCCGTAACGACAGCAGGAGGCTCAGCAGAGGGTGATGGTTTAGGTGCTAGAAAGCAGAGGGTTTAAGTGGAACAAGAACCCCCACAGGGAGAAATGGCTAATAGCTAACTTGAAAGACCAGGGAAGAGACCCTTGGGCAGCTCTACAGGAAGGAAAAAACTGACAGGGATCAGCACCTTTATCAGATACTGGCCCCGACCTGTACGTAGCCAGCTGGGTGACGAGGCTGTCCAGCTGAGGAGGGAATTTAAGCCCCTGGGCTTGCCAGATGCCGGCTCTGATAGCCACCCACCCAGCACAGGCTACAGGCAGGCCCAGGCCAGTTCCTTGAGCAAGTCACAGGAGGGGTATTTCAGTACAAGGCGTTCAGCAGAACAGACTGCAGAAGCAAAAGCAACTCTGGTTACCATGCCTGCTCCGGGGCCTCCTGCAGCTACTACATGAGGAGCAGCAGAGGAAAGAGGACATTTATACTGCATCCCTTCCAGGATTTGTAAGCACTTTTCTGCCACGAGCAGCAGCAGTTTCCTGAACACCCTCCAAATCTGCTCCCTGCAGGCACTGAACTGGAGCAGGTTTTCATCCCTGCCTGCAGGGGATGCACCCATCTCCATTTTGCTAAAAAAAGAAACATTATTTCAAAAATTCACTTACCAAAAAAGAAAAAAAGCATCCACCAAACAAACTCAAGCCAGGACACAGACACCTGCAGCAATCCCTGCTCTCCCCCCAGAGAGAAGCTAAGCTACCCAAGCCCTGCTGCTCTCACTGCTGGGCGGGGAATGGCCCTTGCTCCTCTACAGGGCTGGAACATGCCACTCTCTCCAGGGAGCTGGGCCTGCGCATAGTGCCAAGGCCTTGTGCCCCAGCACAGAGGCACTTCCTCTTCCGAGATGCCAACCTTGGGCTTGTTAGTCCCAGGAGAAGTTAGCTGAGTTTACTTTTCCTCTAGGCGGATATAAGTGAGGCCAATGTCAGCTGCAGATACAGTCAGGGCATGAAGTCTGCCCCCATACTGAAGCCTACACAGGGTGTCTGCAGGGAAAGA
>NW_010404663.1:0-5056 GCF_000710305.1 Buceros rhinoceros silvestris | reverse complement strand
TGTCGGAAGGAAAAGAGCATCTGTGCTGGGCTTTCTCAGCCTCCACACTCTTCTAGGCGGTCCAGAAAGCCTTGCCTCCTAAAACAATCACTGGGGCAACTGCACCTCTCTTAACACTGTCCATCCCAGGAACTTACTCCGCAGCACATCAGACCTGATAACTTACCCTAGCACAGGTTACAGGTGAGTCAGGAGCTGAGTATCTCTACCTCCAAAACATTACTGTTGTGAATTGTTCAGGCTGAAACAATTAATATTCTGGCCAAACAGGGAATATCCCTCCCTGCTCTTGGAAGAGGGAGAGTAGGCAGCCTTGTAGCCTGCAGAGGGTAAAAAGTCCCCCATTATCTAGAACACCTCTTGTTCCAGCCTTAGTAATGCCGGGGTTTGTGCTCACTGTTCCCACCCATGTGTGGGTGTGCCTCCTCCAAGGCAGCTGGCTGGACCTGTACTGCCTCACAGAGCTGCCTGTGTCTGTACCCATCCCCCTTCTACAACTTAGCAAAAACAGCAATTTCCATAACTCCTGTAGCAGATGTCACTAATTTTGATTACTGACTTGTCATGTTTAAAGGCGGGCTAAAATATTACGAAAAAACCAAATTCTATTTAGCATCCAGTAGCTTTTTAAAAACTAGTTCTATTCGGTCCACAAGATTTGCCCCTGTGGCCAGATGCAGCAGGGAGGACTGTCCCAGGCACACAGGGCACAAGATACAAAATTTTAACGCACCACTAAAGTAAGGCTAGAAGCTCCCTACTAACAGCCTGCTGGGCCCAGACTAAGGAGAGAGATCTCTTTTAATTCAGGTAAGAGGAATGCTGCAACGCAATACCAACACCGATGCCCTAACAGTACTGCAGCTGCTTTGGGAAGGTGCCAGGCCCACCCCAGTCTCAGCCTGCCTTGTGGACAACCCAGTCTCTCCAGCTGTGCCCACGGCATACAGGATGCATCTGACCAGGCTTCCATGGTAGGACGGAAGGAAAGTATGAACTGAAGAGAAGACAGGGCAAAGGCCCTTGGCACGGCATAGCTGTTCTCTCACAACTTCAGCATGTGAGGGCTCAGAACTGGGGCGGAAATTTGTAATCCAGGCCTAGTGCACTCCAGGGTGAAGGCTAATTCCAGTTTCTAGAGCTTCCCTCAAGAGCATGCTCTCTGTTACACTGTGCTGTGGAAAGTTCTGCTCAAGAAGACAACTAGCCAAGGCGGTCTGTGCCAGTCAGCACAGATGCACGTGCCTGATGGAGAAGAGGCCTTGGGCTACTGCCACAGGAAAAGGCAGTGATCTTTACAGCGTTCCGCTGTTCAGTGCCACCAGGGCACTTGCATCCTGCCATTCAGACTCACCAGCTGCCAAAGGTCCCCAGCCAGCCCTCCCCACACAGCCAGGTCTGGCATGAACCTTCCCAGCTGGGCTGGAAATGCTGCTGGAAGGATGAACATACCTAGAATAGGTAACTATGGGAGGCTCACTCACTGCACTACATCCCAGCAAACACTGAATGGTATCTGTAGTGGTGACCCCAGGGGAGTCTGGGCTAAATTCAGCTTCCTTTGTTGGAGTCTGACAGATAATACAATCCACGTGCCCTGAGCCTGTCCTTCACTTGGCTGCCAAAAGCATGGGATCTAGAGTAGCGTTAGCAAGTGCAGGACATGCTGCCACCTGAAGCACAGAGTCTGCCTGGCTCCCTTCCCTGTTTTAGGTGCCTCTGGGGAAAGGCAGGATGCATGTCCAGCTGAGAGATGGCACTTGTAGCAAGAACGTCTCTGCCACAAAACCCAGCAAGCCTGCCCTAGCCCAGACAGCCCAGCTGAGGCAAGGGGGGTGAGCTGGGGCTATTGGGAGCTTAAACGAAAAAGTTTTGCTGAGGAAGGGACCAGGAGTGCAGAAAAACTACATGTGAGGCAAGGAGGAAAGGAAGGCAGATCATCTGATAGGATGGCAGACTGGTGATGAGCCCTGGAGGAGCTGCACAGACTGGCAGGTGGGTTAGGGCTCCACTCTCAGCAGCCAGAAGTCCAGCTCCTGTCCCCATCTGGAGCAGCAGGTCTCGTGCTCACTTACGCCTTCACCACCACCTCCACAGCCCTCGCTCTGCTCATCACCCAGAGGATAAGTGGTCCCTTTGCACTGGAGACAGCTTGGTCACAGCTCCAAGACAAGTGGGAAAGAAGATGGGAAGGTGGGCACATTGTGCTGATGTGGGCTGGCTGGAATCAAGCCACCACATCCTCAAAGAGCTCCTTCTGGTGGTCCAGCAGGAACTTGGTAAAGGTATTGATGGGGTTGATGGCTTTTAAGGTGATGGCTGCATCTTTCGCCCACAGCAGATTTGGGCCAAACACAACTGCCAGGTTGGTGTTTGTCATCTTGTTTCTGTCACTGTGAGCAGAGACCTACGTGGGAAGGAAAGACACCATTGTGACTCCTACAGAACAACACAGCAGCTGCCCTCTACCCTCCCCAAAGCCAGAGCTGACAAACTCCCAAGGGCAAATGGGAGGAGAGAAGCTGAATGCCAGAAGACAGCTGACGGAAACACAAGACATCCAGCACTCAGAAGGTGAGGAGCAGTATCTTGCTCTTTGCTACTGTGGCTTAAACACCAGGATATGTCGTAACAATAGGACCGAGAACACTGTCAGCCAGTATCTCTACAGTCCAGATCACCATTCAAAACATGATCTTCCCTCTTGCTAGACTAGCCTTGCAGTGGCTTCCCTGGCAGCAGGAAGTTCTGTAGGGTAGATCTGAGATCCCTCTTGTATTCTTATCTTCTACTCAGATATTTTGCAGTTGTGCCTGCACCATGAGGAGCTTTCAGTCTCTCTGGTACAGCCCACACAGGCTTAATGCCCACCTGCACTTCTCAGCGTTATGAGAAGCAATAGTGCTTAGGTAGTTCATCATGATCATTCTTGATCTCTGTGTATCAAGAACATAAAATAAAGAAAGGCAATTTCCTAGCTTGAGACTCATTTCATCTCAAAGGCAAAGAGGGAGCAGGTAGTCAAAAAGCTGATGCAAGGCACTGGCAAGCGAACTAGAATATGACTGCCCACCTTTGGAGCAGCTCACCTGCACCAGAAAGGTTGTCAGTAAATGGAGCACTTGGTAATTTTCTTCTGGCAGAGTCTGGAGTGTTTTGTGAACAACATCCACACGATTCACTTCCTCCACATCTAAAAGTCAAGAGAGACAGGACAAGCAAGACCATGAGGCATCCTCATTACCCACCCTGAAGAAAGGCCTGTTTGCAATCACAGGGTATCCCATGCAGGAATGAATGCCCACTCCTGAAGATCTTCGCCCTTGGCCAGTGCAACATTCAGGGAGTAGCACAATTTTGTTACAACTCACTCTGGAAGCTGACAACATGGCTGTAGAGGCCAAAAGTGAGGAGGGGCTCAGGTAGTTCCCTCAAGAAGGTCTTGAGAATCACAGCAGGGAGGTGGACATCTTCATACTGCTGAAAATCTACAGGCACACCTGAGAAAGTAGAGCAGAGACTCAGTGCTCATTGGCCAAAGCAGGACCTCCTCCAGACAAAGAATGGGACATGGTGGTCAGAGCCCAGAACCAGGGAAGCAGTATTTTAAAGAACTCAGAGAGGGTACTAAGCATCACATCTTCTAGCAGAGTGGAAAAATGCGTCCCAAAAGCATATGACAATCACTGCTGAATCCAGCACTACATCTTTAGCAGTCACAAACGAAAAAGATGACCAAGTTTCTTCCTGCTCATGTCAGTCCCTCCAGTATAACCAGACTCCACCCCAAGAAACAGGGATATTTTCAGGAAGGAAAAGAACAGCAAGGGAAACATGAGTGGGAAGGAATATGCTTTCCACACAGCAGATGCTTCTCCCTTGCAATTCAAGTCATACTACAGCCTCACCTGGAGGCCCATCAGAAGAAGAGAGGAGCCATGATGGACTGGTTCCAACACAGTTCCAGTTGGATAACAACAGTTCAGGAATGAGTGGTGGTCTGCTGAGTTGGGGCACTTACCCGTGTTGTATTTTTGCTGGACCTCCCTGACAATCTGGGTATTTGCTGATCTCCTGAAAATACCCTCTGTAGTAAGAGCTGTGAAGTGAAAGCAGATGAAGAAGAAAGATCAGCCACGTGAGAGTCTCTAAAAATGCTGGTCCTAATCATAAAGCCATTGAGACAGATGTCAACAAGCCCCTTTTTCAGAATGCAGAAACTCTTTCTGCTTCCTCTACCAGGCAAAGGATACAAGGAGCATTTTGATACACAAGTTGGAGTATGGATGACTGGAGGACAGAGGTCATCTAAGCCCTACACCATCTCTCTTGAAGGCTAACTCACCTAATTCAGGCTTTTACACCTTATTCTAGACTGCTGTTGTTCTTTATCTTACCACAATCTGGATGGGCACTTGAATGGAGGAGAGACCTCTGACACTGAACCAAGAGGAGCTGCACCTTCTCTGAGTACTTACCATGCTCCTGCAGATAAGCAATGGTGTCCCTGACCACCAGAGGAACAGGAGACTGATCAAGACTCTTCTCCCTGAGACTGCAGGAAGAGACAAACGGTTACAAATGACCTGGCCTCCCTGCCCTGCATAGAATGCTTTGGGTTGGAAGGGACCTTCAAAGGTCAACTAGTCCGACCCCCCTGCAGCGAGCAGGGACATCATCAGCTGGATCAATTTGACCAGAGCCCTGTCCGACCCAACCTTGAATGTTTCCAGGGATGGGGCATCTACCACCTCTCTAAGCAACCTTTGCAGTCTGTCACCACCCTCATTGTGAAAAAATTCTTCCTTCTGTCTGGTCTAAATCTCCCCTCTTCTAGTTTAAAACCATCACCCCTTGTCCTGTCGCAACAGGCCCTGCTAAAAATATTGTCCCCATCTTTCTCATAACCCCTTCTTTACGTACTGAAAGACTGCAGTAGGGTCCCCCTGGAGGCTTCTCATCTCCTGGGTGAACAACCCCAAGTCTCTCAGCCTTTCTTCATAGCAGAGGTGTTCCAGCCCTCCGATGATCTTTGTGGCCCTCCTCTGGACCCGCT
>NW_010404662.1:420-1001 GCF_000710305.1 Buceros rhinoceros silvestris | reverse complement strand
CTCCGCTGCCGGCAGGGTCGGGGGGCCACAGAGGGGTCTGCCAGCCCCTGCTGCCACCAGTGCTCCTGAGGGCTACAAGACATGACTTTACCATCCCCCGGTGACACCAGCCTTGGCCATGTCAACCCATTCCACCCAGACTGGATCAGCCGGCGGCACAGACAAAGGGGCTGTTCGTACGGGCAGGAAATTTTGCATCCCAGCACGAGCACCGGGCTGGGTACAGCAGCATCTCGCCGTGCCCCGAAAAGAGGGGCACTGGGATCCTGTTGCTTCTCGTGGGGTGCAGAGACCCAGAAGAGCTCCCTTCCTGCCCAGGGAAAGCCTCGGCAGAGGAGCCGCTATCAGCCAAGGTCCTGCCCCGGCACCTCCTTCCCCAGGACGGTGCTGGACAGGGCCGAAGCGGGGTTTGGGGTCCCGCAGGACACGAGCGGGTCCTTCTGCTCGTGTTGGGGAGCCGGGGGGCAGCTCGGCCGCAGTGCGAGCTGGGGCTGGGCAATGCGGGCTCCTGCTCTTTGTTAGAGAAAAGCAGGAGCCAGGCGGCTGTGGGAAGTGCCGGCAGCACGAACACCAGCTCATTG
>NW_010404662.1:0-273 GCF_000710305.1 Buceros rhinoceros silvestris | reverse complement strand
CTGGGGGGGGGTGGGGGTGGGAGACCCTCTCTGCTCCCAGTGGTGGAGTGGGGTTGGTACCAGTGGGAGTGGGAGCCCACCAGCCCCCGTGCCTCGGTTGTGGGGTGCGTGTGTGGGGCGGCTCCGTGGGAACAGGGCAGCTCGTGGTGGTGGCATTTGGTGTCGGAAATAAATACCCTGCCAGCCTTTCGCCTCTCCCAGACCACAGCGTGACCAGCCCTGCAGCTCCGGGCGAGGGACAAGGGGCTGCTGGGCTCAGGCCGTGACCCCCCG
>NW_010404661.1:52065-59481 GCF_000710305.1 Buceros rhinoceros silvestris | reverse complement strand
AAATCTTAAATACTTAAATTGTGGGGGGAAATGAGAGATATTGGGGGTGGGGGGGTGGGCAGGAATCCAGGTGGATTTGTTCCCAGGATTTCTTCTTCTTGGGCTAATTAAGTTTCCAGGCAGGGAGTACACATGGAGTTAGACTGTGTAGGGAGATTCCTCTACACCTGCCATGAGTGTTGTTGAGGAGAAAAAGAAGACAGCCAGGTCAACTGGCAAGAAACCAAAGAATTTTCTAATGGAAACCTGTTGCTTTTTAACAAATATCTCATGTTCCATGAAAACTGGTGTCAAGATTTGTCTCTTTCTTTGAGGGAAAACTGGTCTTAATTTGGGAGGGGTAGGTGTTGGGTCAGTTTTCACTCTTTTGCAGAAGCCAGCAAGGTGTTGTGAACTCTTGGGAAAGAAGGAAATTAAGAGTTTTTCTGATGCTGTGAGCTATGTCCTCCCAAGTGCTTGCAGAGCTGCAATAGACAAGTGGCTTTTCAGAGAAGAGTCCTTTTTGTTGGGGTTGAGGGCTGCAGAAGGCTGTTCAAAGGGAATGTGATCTGAAGAAGAAAGTGGAAGTGGCTTGTGGATGTTAAAGTTCAGTGCAGAAGACGTTTCTATCCCAGCATCACTGAAACTAATTAACTGTGATTGCAACACATTTCAATAATTGTGCCTCTGGGTTTATTTGGGACATAATGTTGAATGCTCTCTAAAGGCACAGTCCTCGTGACATCTGATACGATCACAGCGTGCTTGTGCTAGCCATCTCTTGTCTTCATCAAGGGATAAGAGATTTAATAAAAAACATGTGCTCATCCCATCTTAATCCCTTCTAAACCACTTGAAACTCTTACTATTGCAAATCCAGCCTTTGCATCCTACACTAGTCTTGGCTATGAGTTACAAATAGAGAGGGAAGAGACGGCAAGTTACTTTGCTTGTACGCTAACAATTGCAACACGGTGTTTTGCGCCATGGCAATTCAAAGCGGTGGAGAAAATCGCACCAAAGAATGCATCCAGGTGATTTCACTTTTTTTCCTTAGGGACATTGCGTATGTAGATCATGATTTTCATTTGCTGTTTTAGCCAACAGGTATTTTACCACAGAAACAACAGCATTTGCCTCTAGGGTTTTTGCACAAAAGAGCAAGATGTGAATAGTGGTTTTCTTGTGATTAGCTGGATGAGGAGAGGCTTATGTTGGTTTTTTGCAGAGAAAAGCAAAATCTCTCAGTTCAGGCTGTGAGTTGGTGTGATGTTACTCAGCATTGATCTAGGAGCTCTATAACCCTGTTAGTGAAGCCCTGGATGAAAACTGAAAAAAAAACCTCCACATGCTAAAAGAGTATTAAGCGATGACACTGAATACTATCACTAAAGCAGTTGTGGGTGCCCTTTAGGCTTCTGCAGGAAGAGCATGTGAAGGAACTGAATATTGGCCAAATTTCCAACCTACTTAAAGGACCTTTTTGGGAGAAACAGGAGCGCGACAGATAAGAACAGCCATGATACAACGCAGTTTAAAATGGTGGAATTCATCTCCTTTTCTTTAGATAGCTAAATGTTGGATGCCTAGGTCTAGTGTTGTCAGGCTTGGCATTGGTAGATAGAAACTAGTACCTCCTAGGAGCTCTTTGCGTGTCTCACCTATGTCAGGAAGAGACAAGTCACTAGTTTGAAGGATATCTTTTTATTGACTCCAAACCCAACCCCAAGTGCCTAGCGAAGACTCATATAAATAATATTTAAACACCTAAATGGGATGAGAAGAAGAATATTTGAATGTTTTAACCCCATCTCATGTCAGAACGTAAGACTCCCAGCTCCAGTGGAACAGGTCTCTCGCCTCTAATTTTGCAGTCATATATATTTTATGATAATTGAACCATTTTTGCAAATATTCTTTCTGGTTCATTGTGCGACACTGTGGTATTTGTGCAACATTAACATGTATTCAGTAACATACAACACATTCGAGGGAACATGAGCCAAATTTACACATCCAAAGCCTAGGAAACAGGTAAAGCAAACAGTCTACTTTAACCACGCAGAAAACATTTGCTCTTCCTGAGCTCTTACCTGAGAATCTAGACATTCTAACCTCTGTCTCTAAGGATGGGTCTGGTTTAAAAACTGCATAATGTGATGGTATCCAGTATTTAAGGGAAGTGCCACACATTCACTTGCTGAACATGTCATGAGGCACAATTTTATAGGCATTGTAAAATTTTTTTACCACACACAGCTGCATTACCCAAAATTACTCAAATCTGCAGGGCATCTGAAACACACGCTACAGCAGTAATAGGCTTTGCTGCTTAAAAAATGATTATGACTTGCACAAAAACAATTATCACCAAGCTTAATTGCAAAGAATTAAGCACAGTATATATGTATCTATATAAGTATGCAAGCATACACATGTGTATATATGCGCATATACAGGGTATTCCATATCTAGTTTCTTACTAGAAAGCAGGATCTAACAAAAGTAAAGATGAGGGCAATATGGATATTTCGGGATGGGAGGGAAGCGAAAAAGAAAACAAAAAACCCCCAATGGACAGAAAGATCTTGTTCAACTGAAGTTATGGAAGTGAGCCAGAAAGCATAGACAGTGCTCTTAGTGTTAAGAGTAAAGAGTGCTTTACTAAAAACGATGATTGAGTTAGAGCTAAATGTCCATTGACAGCAGACTCATTTTGGGAGTGACTGGCAACGGATCCTCAGGTGAAGATGATAGAACGGGAAAAAGCTTAAATTTTATTTATTTCCTGAGTATATCTTCCCATCTTCCAGGAAGGTAACTCTCAAAGACTTGACAAACCGGAAGTTCAACCTGTGTCTTCATTTTCCGGAAGTCTGACTTAATCTTCATTGCATCAGTTTTTCTGGCTGCTTTTTGAAAACTTTTATGGTTTGGACCTCAATGGCCGTGTTGTCATGAACTTCCATACCCAAATTATCTGCCTTGTATCCAGACACCCTCTCCTGCTATCAAGACTGACTGGCTGAATGGTCTGGAGAAAGCCAGTACTTCTACTGGTCTGGATAAATTCAGGGAAGCATTTCATGCTTGCCTACTACACAGCCCTGCCAGATCAAGTCAATGCAATGTCAGCCTAAAGTCTTCTTATAAACCAGCAAAACAGGTACCACCTATTTTATTACAATCATGTTTGGAGAGGTTATCGTTATTTCTTGTTCAGCTTCCAGCTGTGGGAGGTACTTAAAGAAGGATAGAGTTGTGATTAAAGCAGAAATAATTAGGAGAAATGAGTTAAACAGTCAACTGTTGCTGACTTCAAGGAAAGTAGGTCAACTGATGTCAATTGGGGGCCCCACCAGTTGAGTTAGCTGTTTCTTCCGCTTCAGGCTTTTGCTGTGACCCTCAGTAATTACACCATACGGCAGGCACACAAGTGGAGTGACTAAGTTGTTTAAAATGAGGTGGATAAAGCACCAGAAACGATATAATGATTATTAGTAGTATGAATGGCAGGAAGGCCCATCGGCTGGAAAAAGCAATATTTGTAATGTGCAATCAGACATGGGTAGGACGGTGCCTGGGAACACTGTGTTGCTCTGGTAAGGTTCTGTCAAGCAATCCTTTCACCCCTGGCTGTGGATCACTGGGTTAATACTTGTGTCAAGGCTTCCTTGATTCTCCTGCTACAGATGAGCCGGACGCTGCTTTAGGCTCGGCTGCTGTCTTTGAACTACTAAACCTGGAACAGCAGGTCAGTGGCAAAATGTAGTTCCTACCATTACATTGTCAGCCCAGCCACTGCATTGTGCTTGGCTGTGTCCTCGCAGAAAACTCACAGCAATGATTTGGGCAAGGGCATTGGTGCACTGCCCAACTGGTGGTTTGGATTTGAGGGTGTGTCCTGGGTTGAGTTAGGACAGAACTAGGTCTATTCAATGATTTCACTTTCCAGCTCAGTCTCTTCCCAATCACTGCACTTTCTGAAGTTAATGGCATGTTTCTGCAGACAGTGTCTGCTTCAAGCAGTGATGATGCTTGAAGTTTACAGTTACAGCCAGGGATTGGGATGCAAAAAGGTTCTTGCCACTACTTGCTCCTGTGCAGACCAAGGTCACTGCTAAACCCTGTGTCCAATATTGGGTGTGAAGTGAAAGGCCACACCTGCAGGAAGGAGCAGACAGGACAGGTGACCCTACACTGACCAGCAAGGTGTTCCATCCCGTAGATGTCATATTTGGTATAAAGCTGAGGGTCTTGCCCCGTCTTGCTCTCTTCTTCAGAGGCCAATGTCCAAGGAGGACCCTGTCCATTCTGCCTTCGATCCCAATCTGTGCATCCCTGAACCCAGTTCCGGAATCCAGCTCCTGCATCTAGTTCCCGTCTGCTGCTGAGCTCAGCCTGGGCCTTCCCCAGTGTCTGCTCACAGCACCAGTGGTTACGGTGACATAATTCACATCACGTGGGTTGGGTTCAGTATTGGTGTTGTATATAATTTATATAGTTAATTTTATTATTACTGTTCTCATTAAAGTAGTTTTAGTTTTCTTTTTCAATCCATGAGTCTCTCTCCCTTTCTCCTTTTCTCCTTTTAATAGAGAGTGTCTGTCATCTGTCTGGAGCCGGACCATCTCTAACCCTTGGCAGGGTGATAGGGAATGGCTGTATGGATTTAAGTGCTGCTGTGCCAGGTAGTGTGAGTCCCAGATTTGTCATTGGCTAGTATAAACATGCAGTCCATGAGGTTGAAGAAAGCCCAGTATGCCTCTATGGTGTCTTTTGACACTTCACTCAGATATCTCTTGTTGAAAATTAAATTTCTTGAATTTCTAATAAATGCAAAAAGAATGCACTAACATGAAGATCAGAAAATCACAGCCTTTCTGCCTGTCTGTTGGTCAAAGGTGGAAATTGGAGGGCTTTTTGGCCAGATTTTTTTCTTAAAAATGTTTAGGAGGTCAAAGATTTGGGGACCATAGTGATGATGCAATATTGATATTATACGTAGGATAAATTTCACTTAAAGTTTAGGCACGTGGTATTCTCTCAACAGCTGCTACAGTGAAAGGAGAGAGGCTGATACCTTCAGAGGAAAGATCACCCCACATCTCTTAAATATCTTTCTTCAGATGGGCCATGTTGCCTTCTGGAGGTGCCCATCCTCCTCTACCAACTGCTTAGTCCAGATGACTTGCTTGGAACA
Organism: Buceros rhinoceros silvestris; assembly: GCF_000710305.1. Lineage (NCBI taxonomy): Eukaryota > Metazoa > Chordata > Aves > Bucerotiformes > Bucerotidae > Buceros > Buceros rhinoceros. The sequence continues at coordinate 54,299 of NW_010404661.1, read as the reverse complement.
TACGCCTGGAAGTTCAGTGATCAAATGAGGACTTGACTCACATCCACAGACTTGGAGTTTGCAAAAGGAGGCTAGAACGTCCAAAGCCCCCTGAAAGTCAGTGGGAATTAGCTGTCTGAAGCCAAGCTCTGGGCAGGTCAGTGCTCCTTACCAAATCGTTTAGGTGCACTAAGCTCTGCCTTGTAGGGGAATCCACAGTCTTGGTTTCCCTATACAGTGCCAGGTAATAGCTAAGCAGGAAACCTGACGCACATCAATCAGGACCTCATATAGAAAAAAAATACTTAAATTTACCAGTAAAGCAGAACAAGCACCATTTGCCTTTATTTTATACTCAGCGGCCGAATTTTAGGAAGCATCAGAGGACTGCATGGTTTGAACAGGAATTATCCTTCAGAATAAACCCTCTGGAAACTAGAGAGCAGTATTTTCTTCCCTCTTTTTAAATTTCCACCCTATCACTACTATAACAGCTCACACAGATTACAGTGATAATTCTGAGAACTCCAGTATTAACAGGAGAGGCTAAAACCTTCAGACTCAAATCGGGATTCCACATAGCAAAGTCCCGTACTCACACTGAAGAGGGAAACAGGACCTACTCTTACCTGAAACTCTGGATAGATAAAACTACATCTTGAACAAGTAAATTCTAAATACACAAATTCAGTTCTTTGAAAAGCAGGTGGGAAGTTATGCAAAACTTCTAAAATTTAAAGTTTTGCTTTCATTGTTTTCATAGAAATTGCGACATTTGTATGAGCTTTTTAATCTTCATTCATTCTTTTTAGAGTTGGAAAAAATATTTCTGTGGTTTTTACTGGTGATAAACTGGAGATTTCTTGTTGCAAATTCAGGATCTTTAAGTTTGAGAAAATACCAGCAGAAATATATGGTATTTTACTCAAAGGCTAATATGTTTTGCATTTCTCATGGAAAAAAAAAAATCAGAAAAAATGTATTAGCTCTCTAGGAGAACATCTGTTTGTGATTGACTTAAATCATTAGTCTGGTGTTTTGTTTTGCTTTTTTTTTTTTTCTCTTGAGAACCAGCCTTCAAGCTTGTTTCTATCCTTTCTAATAAAAATCTAAGATTTTCCTATATCTGTTTTGAAGAGACCAAAATGCTCAATTTTCACAAGGGGGAGAAAATTACAGTGATTAAGTCGAGCTCTATGCCTCCCGATAGAAAATAGATTTTTTTTTCTTTTTTTTTTTTTTTTTTTTTTTTTTTTTTTTTTAGGGAAAGCAGCCACAGCTGCACATAACAACATGCATTAGTGCATCTTGCAGGGAAATGAAATCGAACAGCAAGACACGATCATAAGCCTATCTTGGAGTGTAGTCAATTTGTCCAGTAAATATTGTGGCATTAACAGTTTTATTTGTTGATCATTTCTGATGTTAATGGTAATGGTCCCCTTTGGTATTGGGATATTTATGTCTGACAGTGTGGTGCAATTTGCGTTAATAAGACTCATTAATTTCAGATGGTTTCTACTATGGAGGGAGGAAATATTAGAAGTGGTTTGTGCTTTTTTCTACATCAGTCTCTCCCCACACAGCACAGAACCACTAAGTTACGTTGCTGTACAACAGTGAATGCTCTCTTGTTGTTGTTATTAATGATTTGCTTGCCTGACAGTGGTGAGGGAGGACAGCTGCCTCTTGGAGGAATGATCTCCCTTCCACATTATACTCAGACTTTCCTTCTTTTTCTTTTCCTTTTTTTTTAATTTTTTTTTTTTGGCTCTGTGGAACTCATAATTCCAAACAAAACTGGAATCACTTTTGTTTCCTTCTCTCGTTTCCTACATCCTCTTCATTTCCATGATGATGACAGTCCTGGCCATCACTTTGAATCTGGATGCTAAAATTAAGCACAACTTTGTGGGAGGATCTATGACAGAAAATGACAATTCCTTCCTTGAAAATGATACAAATGACTCAGTTCTTTAGTGTGTTCAATTTTTATAACAGGAAATAGAAAGCTAATTACTGGTTATTAAGGGCTTTCTAAATCTCTCTCTCTTTTATTAGGTGGACAATGAATAGTTACTTTGTATGAGATGGGAAAAGTCAAAGCAAATAATTTATTGGGTCTGATTTCCATAATGGGTTTTCAGGCACAGACTCATGGCACTGGCAGCTCACATGATGGCAGCTCTCCTGCCTTGGCTTCAAAATGGGTTTCATTCTTCACAAAAAAAAAAAAAAAAAAAAAGAGAGGCAGC
>NW_010404661.1:39706-52006 GCF_000710305.1 Buceros rhinoceros silvestris | reverse complement strand
AAAAAAAAAAAAAAAAAAAAAAAGGAGAGTCAGCATTTTAGCTCTTTAAAACTTATATTAAATGTATAAAACTTAAAACATTTAAAACTTACACTATATTTAAAACTTATACTTTGTTTAAAACATACGCTGGATATATACAGTATATGTTAGGCAGTTGTACTGGAAAAAAGCACAGAGCTTTTTTGACTCCACAATGTAAAGATTCTGGTTTGGTTCTGCTTTTTCTTTTATGCTTTGGGTTTTTTTTTACACAATATCTTCTGCTATTTTGTTCTACAGCCTCTGAACAAATACACTTGAAAATGTGTTCTTTCTCAAGGAACCCGGAAAACATGAGACTTTCTAAAAGAAAAGAATCTGAGAAGCAATTAATGGTATAGGTATAGCTGAAGAGTAAGGATTTGGAATTAAAATGTGATGTTTTAATCCTGGGGAAAAAAAAAAAAAAGGAACCACTCAGGGTTTCACTCAGATCCCACTGAAAAGACTCAATCTTATTGACATGAGTCCCCATAAAGTTTTTATATCAAAACTGGGTGTTGATCAGAAAGGTGCAGACTTTTCCAGTAGTTTTCAGCTTTTCCTCCAGTGACCCAGCATTAAAAAAAAAACCTCTCAGACTTCTCTTAAAATCTAGATAGGAAATGAGAAGGAATGTGTTCAGAATTCATTAAAAATGTGTTAATGAGGTCCAGTGAAAAAAAAATTACAAGTGGAAAGCTCATCATCTAATGCAGAAAATTATTGTGGTTTAAACAATCTTGTGTTGAGAGCAATGTTGCGTATGTTGTGCAGGTGGATCTTCCATTACTTCTGGTAAAACCAGGTTCAGCAAACGAGCATGCAGTAAAATACGTGCTGAGGTGTTAAAATAAGTAATTAATAAACGGAAAATAGAAAATGCCACATTACAGAGTGGCAATTAGAAAAAGACAGTAAATTACTTAAGGAAGTGAGTGAAGTTAAGGACAGTGAAAACCCGGTTTTAATATGTTAGGAATGAAATACAGGGCTCAATAAAGAAACTGAAAGTTGGGTTATCTTGTTCCCAAAAGTATGAAATAAATAATTAAAAAAAAAAGGAGTCAGCAAAAAATTCACAGAGGTTCACAATCAAACTGGAAAATGTCTGAAGAAACAGCTTGCTGTGCTAATAAATAAAAATGATAAATGAAAGATCAGGATAATTCTGCTGTGATGTCAGTAAAATTATAGAAAGGATTATTTAAGTTTTAATTATTTACAGAATTAAGTGAAAATATTTTAAGGTGATTGTCAAATATAAGACAGAGGAAAACAGGCACCACAATTCAAACTTGGTGTGTTTTTTTGATGTAGTCAGAGGTTTGATTTCTAAATGCAGTATATCTTGGCATTCACTCATATACTCTCAAAGTATACTCTTTCTGTCAGTTCTTCCTTTACTGATTGAATAAAGAGACGAGTTTTAATATGAACAAACAGCCCTGCTCAGAATTCCTCCATTTTCACTACTTGTTGACAGTACGATTATTTCTGTTGAAATGAACCGGAAGCGTAAATTCATGCTCTTCCCTTTTGCCTGACTGCAGGCAGATGCTTAACAGCAGTGGGGAAAATAACTGTCACCACATCTCCCTGAAGCCAACCAAAATTGCTACCCCTGGAGCTAAGTGGGATTTCCGGGGCAAGCTGAGAAATATGTGTTTCTCATGATGATACACTGATTAAACCTTCCACTTTGTGTGTGCAAGTTCATTACTTGCAGCAAAGACAAGAGTGGCTCTTTCTGTAACGCCAGCTCCTCTTTGACGGGTGCTTCCTGAAGCTGCCAACAAAAAATGCAGTAAAACAATAAAGGGACATATGTAATAAAAAGAACAATGCAACGGAACAAGTTCATTATGCTGAATTAATGTCTTTATGGCAGTATATATGAACTCCCCCTTTTCATGTTTACACCTTGATTGCAGAGAAATACAGATTGGTTTTATTTACACCCAGTGTCCCACCTTTGCAGACATACTACGGTCTTGAGATGAGGGGTTTGTGGATGACACCTACTAGCTCCCCAAGGCTACACCTTTACTAACGCACTAGGCAGTATCACGGTAAGTATTATGCTATGGAATTCAAAAGTGTACAGGACTAAATCATGTCTGGTTTGGGGCTGTGCAGGTCTTTCCATCTGCATTTTGGCTGAACAAGGTCCAAGAACCATTTCCAACAGGAAATTTGGATTCATCATCTCTGCTTTGGTGAATAGCAATAATACGGACTGCTTATTCAGATACACTAACCAAACCGCTTTAAGAGGCATTTTAGCTGTTGAAGCCACTGATCTTTACTGCAAGAGCCTGGGGAGGGAGTGCGATCTCAAAGGACATTTCAGAAGCATTGTTTTTGAACATAGGTATTTTGAGATTTTTTCATTTTATATCCAAACCTGCCAAAATTTATTCCAGCATTTCATAAGCAACATTAAGTGAAAGGTTTGTCCTTTTCAGTCCTGAATTTGATTATATACACTTCACAACCCACTCTTGTGACTTGTTTCTCCTTAGAGGTCCACCTTATTATTTCTTGAAGTTGTTTCAGCCCTTAACACAAATCTTAAGCAAGGTTTTGTCTCCTTGACCTAAGTCTCAATTCCTTCTTTAGTATTTAGATCCCATTCACGCTGCCTCTTCCCTTCAGTCACTACACACTATTACTCTCCACCATCAGACCAGATCTAGTTGTGGTAACAGGACACTTTAAGCCACTGCAGCACAATTCAGCCTGTAGTTTGTGGTGTGCAAAACTGTAGTTGTAGTGTGTAGATTGTGGCTTGCTGTGATTTAAGTTCAATCCATCAATTTGTTGCTATCCCAGGCTTCTGCCTAACCTCTGTGTCTACATTATAGGTGAATTTCACTTGTTTGCTGAAGTGAGGAGATCTGCCAACACTAATGATCTTGAATATATTTTAGAATTTGGATGTTGTAGAGAGTCTCAGTGAGTTGGGAACATAGTATTGTATTTAGACTATCTACCACGACACCCGACAATAATTCAGGCATTATTACTGTACCCGCCTTTGGGAGAGGGTTAAGGATTTGTCCTGTGGGTCACCAGGGACTGCCAGAAATCAAATTCATGTAGTCAATGAACAGATGTAGTTGTCACGTGTACTGTGGATGCCTAATAGGCACCACGACTCCTTCTCCTTGTTTAGTATCAAGCTTGACTCTTTGACCCTCTCTTGAACTCAGATACTATAATACTGATTAATGCCAATGAAAATACCATGTTTTAATATATCTGTTGAGAGTTACTATCAAACATTGTAAAAGCAATATGGCTCAGAGGATCAGCTGCAGCCTATTTAACACAGATAGCACTTATCATAGCTGGATTACAGACACTTCCAGGGCTTTTGGATTTCTGAGTTATTCTTCGCACTGCCATTTTCTTTATTTTTCTGAATTAATTCTCACAGTAACATGTCTGAATTTTGCCTTTATTCATGGCTTTAAACTGTGCTGTTGTCAAGTTATAGAGTGAACATACAATTTGATGTCAGCAATAAAAAGCAAGAACAAAACAACATACCATGGCCTGTATCACAACTTAATTGACAAAGGACTTAGCTTTAGATAACCTATATTTTTAGATGCAGATTCCCCACCTATGTAGACTAAGACCTAATTCTGACTTTCCTCCACTCAAATTGTACCAATAATTGAAAGTGAGGTACAGCTTAATGTGGGTGAAGAAGAAGTGGGAAATAGGATAGGCATAGCTGGGAATCATAGCCTCCTAGTATAAAAATCAACTATTACTTCTTTATAATCTTGCCAAAGCTGATTGAAAAAAATCCTTTGTCCAGAGTTTACATCCGTCTATTTGGGGTTTTGTTTGTTCTGTTGAGGGTTTTTTTCAGCGGTGGTGTTTTTTAGAATTTTTTTTTTTTTAGTCTTTTGAAACATTCCTAATAAAAGATCTTAAGATTTCAAAGAGCAAAATGAAAGAATCATCAAGACACCATTAGTCCTGCTTGAGGAATCACCTAAAACAAGGTCAGGGATGCTGTTCATGTGAAAATCTTCCCAGATTTGGCCAATGTATGAGTCTTTAGGAACTGCTCAGTAATAAGGCAGAGCAATTACTCAGTGGCTTACTCTGAACTCAGCATGAGTCAGCCCCTCACGTCTCCTAGAAGACTGTAGATCCTTGTCTACCTTTCATAGCTCCTCGGTCTCAGGGCTGGGCAGCCTAGGCCTGGCAGTCTGTAAAGTGCGTGGGCACAGGGGAAAACCTCATGAGCAGCTTAGTAGGGTGCTTTTGATGTGGTTGTAGAGAATAACAGCCAACTCTGGCTATTAGCCGTCTCAGACAATGTGACCTGAGGTTTGAATCCTGTTGATAGATTTATGCCAGCAGAGTGCTGATAGGAGGAAACTGCAAAGTCCATTAACAAATGATATGGTGGAGCAATATGAGTCAGATGTTGTTGCTGATTCTAGGTTTTAAACCTTAGGTGATTACCTTGCGTGAGAAACACTTCAGGTTGTGTCCTGTGGAACCAAACTACAACTTGTTATCATATTCAAAAACTCTGTCTTAAGCAGGAGACACGTGCAAACAACCTTCATCCTGGAACTGTTAAAAGTCAGATTTGTCATACCTAATATTCTTTGAAGATTCTCTGTTTGGTTTATTTTTTAAGCAGAATTTAGTATCTGCCACCCACCGACACCAAGTGAACCCAGTAATTATTGCTCCTGGTTCTGAGTTTATCCATATCCAGTTTCAGAGAGGAGGCACTTGACTACTGCGCGTCTCATAGCGCTCTAAAAGCTGTAGCCTGTTTTCTCCAAGAAAACTGAGTAAGAGGAAACAGGAGCTGCAACCACTCCCAATGCCAGTTCCTAGACCATGTTATGTATAAATACTGCTTTACCCATCCAAGCAGTAACACAGACAGCTGCCCAGATGTAATAGTACAGAAGTCACCTTCTAAAAGGTCCTTGTGTCCTTGGAGAGAGCACCAGGATATTTTTGTGATGTGCGACAGCTGCATTTGGGGTTGTTCTCCCATACCTGAACATATTCTGCAAGTGGAATTGCTGGTCGTTTCTCTGCTGAAAACAAGCTTCCTATTTTCAGAGGGAACGCAGCTTGGAATAAATAAAAAATCACCCTTCAGAGTAAATTAAAACAGATATGTTGTCTTTGATCAAGTTACGAGCAGGCAGAAGTGTTAATGTACTGGAGCATTTTCACAGCGGAAATGAATTACACCATAGGCCATGCAACTGTAAAGTTGAGCGGAAATTGTAACAAAAAAAAATCAGCGACTGAGTCTAAACTGTGAAGGATGTTGGCAAATGTCCAGGAAAAGGTATGGTTGGTGCCAAACTCACATAAAAGAATGGTTTAACAGTTAGTCCAATTGCTATAAATGCCTCTTTTTTTTTTTCTTTTAGCTGTTTTTCCTATTGTAAGTAATCTCATTAAACAAGGCCCATTGTCTCTCCCTCTCAGACAACAGGCTTATTCAGGGGAACTGTGCCATGCATTGAGATCCTTCGGCAGGATTCGAAAGGGGCAACAGCGCATCATTAAAAAATAGGATGGATTCAGTGTGTTCCACCCTGAAAGGCAGGAAAAAGCCTTCACAGCATGTCTGAAATCCAGCATCATTTGAAGACATCGCTTGGAAAAGCTTGTGTGAAATCCTATCAATGTTTAAGATTATTGGAAGGTGGGAGAGAGAAGTATTTTGGGCATGTCTGATGTTTCCATAAACCTGTGGCAGCATGACAAAAGGAGGGATCAGCCACCAGGATCCGTGCGGGGGTGATGGAAGGAAGGCAAAATTAAATGCAGAGGAAGGTCAGGTTTAAGGATCTGATCCAAATCCCTCAGTGGGAATGGGAAGCTTTCCATTAAATTATTAAAGAATTGCAACAACTCTACTCGTAAAATATTTCTTTGCTTACCCACACCTTCCCTTTCCTGCAAGAAAGTGTGGATAAATGAGTGGTGGTCATGAATATACTTCTCAGAAGATCCAAGAAATCACCCATAACTTAGTGTTACTAGTAAAACAGAAATGGGTAAATGAAAATCAAAATTATTACTATGAGTAACCAATAATTGCAACTAAAATTCAAAGACTAATCCAAGTATTTGGACTAGATGATCTTGAAGGTCTTTTCCAGCTTGAGCGATTTGATGATTTCACTGACTCAAATGAGAAATATTTGCTGCCAAGGCCTTTACACCTAAATGGAAGAGAACTGCAGAGTGAGTGAAGGCAAAGAAGGCAATAGAGAAAAGTGCCACACTCAGATTAATTCCAATCTGACTCCAGTGGAAGTCTGTGAATAGAGTACAAAGCCTGCAGACCTGCCAGAGTGTATTCAGGTACTACCAACAGCATTACACTTAGTGTTACATACTCTGTCTAGAAAAATATTTCCTACTCTTCAGCTGAAATAAATAGCTTGATCAGAATTCAGCTCAGCCAGTTGTAGGACCGAAGAAAGCTCTCTAAAAACCAGAGTGAGTGTCTCTGGGTTGCCTTGCTTTGTGCCTAGGGACATTCTCCATGTCTGGGGCTTAAACAGAGTCTTCTTATGGTTGACTAATGCAAATAGTAATACAGATTTACACCAGTAGCCTTAGAAGTAACTTTATTTTAAAAATGATAAATTAAAAAATAATTATTATTACTTTTGCTTCCCAGATGAAGAAACAGAGGTACAAGTTGCATGGGGTCCTTTACACAGCTAACAACAAAGGCAACAGCAGTCTAGTTTTTTCATTCAGATCTTTTGTTCATTTGTGGGCACCATCAAAGCAAATTTCACCTGTGCCTGTGTTATTTTGTGTTTACATTCCTCTGTCCTTCTCCCTATGTTGCTCTTCTCTTTGGCCTCGTCCTTCTTCCTTTTCCATTTCTTTCACATATGCTCAGCCACGCACTCATGCTCCTACTCTGAGTCTATCCACATAGTTCACTGGGCTCAGGTGAAAGGTAGGCACAGAGAGACAAATTACACAAACCCTTGGTTGTTCAAACTCTCTGAACTGCCTCTGTAGGATCGTATAGGGAAACTGATAACTAACAGACAACGGGTTCTACTTTAAGGCAAAAAAAAAAAAAAAAAAAAAAAAAAAAAAAAAAAAAAAAAAAAAAAAAAAAAAGCAAAGAATTTTATTTTAAATTCCTTTTTTTGACTGAGCATTACCAATACCTTTCAACCTGACTACAGAAAGTCAAGACCTTTTGGAGTTTTGACCATCACTGAGCACCACATGCTTGGCTTGCCCTGAGGAGAATTTCTCTGGCTAGGAAAAAACAGCATAAGGTTGGAAAGACAAATGTATGGACAGATAATCCTAATGTATAAACAGTATCCTCAGTGCAGTGATAGTCACAATCTCAACTTTCAGGTGAGGTTCTGTTCAGTGTTGCACCTATTCGCACCTATTGAAGACAATAAGTGTGATCCAGGTGAACTGATTAACTTGCATCCTGGAGAAGGAGGTTTTCATTAAGAAAACCTATCCATATAGGTAGTGTATATAGTATAATGCAAAACTCAAGCATCCTAAAGCCTGTCCTGTAGCAACAGGAATCAACCACAAATATTAAGCAGATTTAAAATAACTGTCATGTTACATCGCAGAAGTCTTATCCCCCAATCCTGGCACTTCTCTACACAGCGGTTAACATCAGTGGTTGCAGTTCAGAACAGCAAGAAAATATTCTTTTCATTTCCATTAATATCTTAAGAAACAGAAGCATTGTGGGCGAATCAAACTTAACTGGAACATGAAGTAAATCCCTCAGCCATAGCCAATTTGGATCTCATTTTACGCAGAGCTAATCTAGATTTAAACCTGCTGGATTAGACTGGATTGGCAAAGTCAGCAATAGCAGACTCAGATCCTTCTTATCAGGTAAAAGGCTCTGGCTGCTCGTCTGATGCAAGTCACCTATGCATAGCACTGGAGGCAACGGAACTATCCCAATTTATACCTGATTATCAGATTTTTAGTACTTGGATCCTTCAGTAAAGCTTTTAGTTTCAGTAAAAGTACTTCTCATGGTTTAGATCTGTTGCCTGTGACATTGCATGCATAATGTACTTATAAGTAGAAGTCAGTCAAGGTATTATTTGATAACATCATTGATCTCTCCTCGTATTTTTATACAGGGATAAATTTTGTATTCTTTTATGATAATTTTGCGGTTGTAAAAAGGTATGGCCTTACCACCGAACTGGAAATTTCTAAGACCTTCCTAGAAGTTACCACCTTTGAATTGCAAGGTAGATAATTTCCACACATCCATGTTCTTTCAAATATTTTCTGTGCTCTACCTTCATTTTTAGAAAAAGTTTGTTGCCTTTTTTTTAAATGAAAACAAGTCATCCACTGTGAAATAATAGGATAATGAGAAAAAAACTTTGTAGGTTGTAACGTCTTTGGGGAAGTTATGGCTATTTTGTTGCTTTAACATATAGCAAGGAGCGAAAAGGATCCCTTTTGAATTGGTCACCACTACACTAGGAATAATATACATAATAAACACTAGTAGTTCACCCCAGGGCACATTATTAGCACCAGCTCTTATTTAGACTCACAGGATCAGGAGAGACCATGTTGCTCCACATGTTTCATCCACCGCTACTACTGGGCAGCACTGCCAGGTTTGTGGTCCACTGTTTTTCGCTGTAGTTTTCTGCTCCAAAATCTCACCCCACCAGATCTTAGAAACTTTCCTTGTATATCACCAGGCTAAACAGTGGTGTTTTTTTGGTGACAATATGATTATTTCACTTATTATTTCCCTCTCTGTGGCTTATTTACAGGCAACTTTCCTATTCCTTATACACAGCCCAAATACATTTATGCATAATTTTATTAAGTATGTCATGAATTCCTGACGTTGTCTATTCCACCCACGTGTGAATAGGATATGATGGTATTTGGGACAGGAAGAGTGGGATGAACTTTAGCTAACTGCATCAGCCACGGAAACAGACTTTTCTATCTCGGCCATTTGCTACGGTCTCCTTTTAACTTACTTCAAGGAACAATTCTGCACTGAGGGTGAGGGTTTCTAGCATCATAATTTGAATTACCTACAGGTACTTCCATGTGTGCTGGGTGCCCCACTCCTGTAAGTGGAGTTTGAGGCAACAGATTTGGCAGATTCTGGAGAGCAGTTGAGCTGTTTGAGTGTATATTCTTCCTTCAGGATCCTTTGCCCCACTCTTCGCACTCTATTGACTGAATTAATTCAGGCTTAGACTGAAACTGGGATCTAAAATACCCACATGTAGGCACCAACTCCATAATGTCTGGAGTTAGGAGAGTTCAGCCCCAGCTTGATGAGTAGTTTGAATATAGATATCCATAAGTAGTGTCACTAACCTGCCCAGATTAGAGACATTTAATTTGTTTGGATTTGTTGGGTATTTTTAAAATTTGTATCACCTTCTGGCACAACAGCTCCCAACTTTGACTGCAGCTCAGATAAATGGATCTGAACTGTAACAAACTTGCAGTGCTGAGCCTGACTTGCAGAAAAAAGCATAGAAGAAGAAAATCCGATCTGCCCCAACCATGTAAAAGAAAAGACAGCCTCATTATTGAACTTCATACTCTGTTCTGGCACACTCTTATTGTAAACTGCTGTTGATTATCTAAATCTTCTGGGCATATAAGCAATGCCAGGATGTCAGTTTTACATTAAAAGGATGCAGTTTAAAAAACAAAACAAAACCCTAAATGCAGAAATAAAATATGTGTTTAATTAGGGCTTTAATCTTTCCCAAGCTCATTAAAAAAAAAAAAAAAAGTGGGGAATGGATGCCCATAGGGTCTGATAATATTTTCCTAGAGTGAAAGCTGCTCCTACAATTTATATTAGTAAACATCCATTTGTATTAGTAATTAACTTCAGTGTTGGGATATCCATTCACCTCTCCTGATTTCACGTTCCAGTCCAGATCATTGTTAAATGAGCAACACCATAATAACATTGATAGAACTGTTTGGACAATTGTTTTTCAGTTAAAGCTGAGACATAGCTGATCACTCTGTGCCCCACAGACGAGCTTGCAGATCACTTGAGACCTTTGCTTTTGGGGCAGGTGAATTGGATAGAGAAAACCTCTGTAAAAAAAATTGACATTTTTAGGCTGGTGAACAAAAATTGTGGAATATCAAATCTCTCCATGAAACAAAAAATAGGATGCTCACAATACGGACAAAGACCCCTAATATGCCAACCTCTAGCCGCAACTGATCAGCAGAGCACAGGAGGAATGAGGAAGCAACTGAAATACCTTCCTCCATTAAAGAAACTTGTTCAAAATTAACTGAAGTAATCAGAAATAAATATCCCAAAGGCATAAATCTGGAGGAAAGGGGAAAATACATACAGAGAATAAGGATCACCATGAAATTTCCAAATATTGGCCTGAAAATCCCAGAGATCTTTTTCAGCCACAGAGGCTGAAAAAATTAGGGAACATCCAAAGTAAAAGAAACATGATGTGAAATGGAATTAATCCCCTAGAGATCGTAAGAGTTTCACTGGCAGGTGCTAAAGGAATCTCAAAACCAGAGGAAAACTGAGTGAGGGTCAGGAATATTACTCAGCAGCTCAGAAACAACTGAAATGCTTCACTTGTCCTGGGACTCAGGACAGGAATAAAAACTTTGATATTATTCCTTGAAGTATCAAAGTATTAGCATCCATATACATATGCATATGCCTTATATCCCCTATCTGTCTGTAGGGTTGTAAGTGTGTATGTTCACTCAGAAGCACAGAACCGTGTGTCTATTGATTTAGTGTAACTAATTAAATTTCTTCTCAAGCTCGGTATGAAAGTAATACTTCCTACAAATATTTTATTATGGAAAAATATTTGCAAAATCGTGATTTTTTTGTGTGTGTGAAATAAATATGAAATAAGTTGGAACTGTTCAAAACACTTTCAAGACCCAGCAAAAAAACAAAACAAAACAAAAAAATCCGAAGTGGAGAATATTTTCAAACCATCTTCTCCAGTCAAAAATTTTTGTTTCAATTCATTTGTTTCAGCTTACATAAAGATGAAAACTGACATTGGGTAAAGATATTGCAGGAATCTCTTATCAGCATGCAGCATCCTAGTGTCTGTGTTTAGAGGTAAGTCAATGAACTGAAGGGGTCCTGAAGCAGCAGAGCTGGCTTCCACCCCAGGGCAGTGTTCTTCTCATCTTCAGGGATGGCCATGGCTCGTGTGAGCTCTAGACTGTGCCTGGTCATTTTTTTGGTGGCTACAAGGCAGATCTGTCCAAAACCTTGGAAGAGGGCAAGGTAACAATTAAAATCTATAGCAGATTTTGGAAAGATGTCACAGCCCATACTTTGGCTCTAGTTAACTGCTATAGACAGAAAAAGGTAATTCTAATTTTCTGTGTAACATTGGCTAAGCCAATTAGGTTTTCAAACTTTTGTGCCTGAAGTTAAATATATAAATTATTTTTCAGGTATTTAAATAAAATTGGCTAGGTTTTTTGAGAAGCTGAGAATCTTTTGAATCAATTTTCTTTAGACTTCATTAAAATTTTAGGTGATCAGTGCAGTGACAACTTCCACGTCTGGGTTAAACTGAGACTTTTTCTTTTTATATTTTAAATCCCAATTTGGATTAAGAACTCAATTCTGAATTATATCCTGAGCTTATTTCTAATCTTGCCAAGAGCAAAATTATTATAAAGCTTCCCAGATAGGTATCTTGTTCAAGACAGGGACTTAATCCATATAGGAAAACAAGAATTATCCTGCATATTTTAAAACGGAAATTTCACCATGTGTTTTCATTTGAAGCCCAAAGTTTTTACTTTTTTCCACAGGAGAAAATAGGACGAAGTTCCTCTCTCTAATGCTTCGTATGCTCATCTGGTAAGAGGGATCCAGAGGCGTGCTTTTGCTCTTATGCAAGTAAATGAGGATGACCCGGTTGACTTGGGTTGTTGGTATTGGTATTATTGGTATTGGTGTTATTACAGGGATACTGATGTCATAACCTGAACATATTTTGACTATTTAATTTGACCACAGACTCATTGCTAGACTTGAGGAGCTGTCTCAAAACCTGTAGCACGACATGACACATTTCTGCGGGAAATACAGCTTTAAAAACCGGCCTTTTGCAAGCACATTTTATCCAGACTTTAAGGCTCTTAAAGATGGCATTTTCTGACCTACTAGGTTAACTACTTGGGATCACTCCACACTCTTTGGAAGATGTTTTCAGC
>NW_010404661.1:21165-39574 GCF_000710305.1 Buceros rhinoceros silvestris | reverse complement strand
GAATGGGCTCTGCCTGTCAATCTGCAAAACAGACACAGAGAGATCAAGTTTATCCAATTGCTGCAACGATGTGACACGATCCCATTTATACGTACATACCACACTGAGCAAAGTAGAGCTTAATAGTAGACTCTAATAAGGATTAGAGTCTCTAAGGGCTCTGATAAAATAAATAAAAATGATCACAAAGACAAAAGAGATGTATAACTTGTATCATCAGAGCAGCCACCACTTCACCTGAGATGGAAATCTTATTGCTTTAGGCACTGTATATAAATGTAATAATATGTGGTCGCTGCCCCAAAAGATATATCAACAGAAGTTAGTAGATGAACACATAACACCCACAGTAGCCAGTCATTGCAAGAACATGCCAAGAATTCAAATTAACTCATCAGGAAGAGAGATCTGAAAGTCAAACATATCTGTGTCTTTCTGAAAGTTGGGTTAAAACTGAATGAGAAGTGATGGGCTTCATGCAAGAATCTGAAGATGCAAGGTGTGAGCCTCATCTTGCCTCTGGTTGAAAAGTTGTGCCCCTAACTAAGACCAAGCTCCCCTCACAGCCTGTGAAGGTAACTCCTCTTGTCTAACGTCCTTGTCTCAGATAGATGGGATGGATCACCTGCAGCACCATGTCCTTCTGCTGACGCTGAGGTGAGCAGTGACGGAGGAAATGAATCCTCCCTCATGATGATCCTTATGGGACTCTGATCCCTCCAATGGACACACTATCAACAGTGCCATTAATTTAGGTGGTATTTATGAGGCATCAAGGATTACTCTGCTTGGTGGTTACGCCCTTCACTTGTGAGACTGGCTGGAAGACAAGCCCTCAGAAAATGAGACAGGGACATTTAATTTTATTTTCTTAATGAACCTGCTATTTTGTTGAGGCTTTTCTTAACCAAGGATGGAATTTTAATGTGATCTGGAAGCTGGAATAGCAAAAGCTTGTAAACATTGTTATTGCTATTTATATCACTGTTTAGTTAGCAGTACTGGAAGGTATTAATATCATCTTCTGCATTATTAGAATGAAATAAATGTTGGGAAACATTAGTCATGACAATGAAAAAAGAATAAAAACGTGAAGAATTTTCTCCCTCCTGTTTTTTTCATAACAGAAAAATCTATAATGTGCAAAGAATAAGAAATACAATGTTAGAAACAAACATGGTTATAAAAATAGTAATAAGAACAACTACCAAATACACTCTTAAGACAGAAAAACAGGGTAATTAACTCTGTTGCCATTCTGATGACCTCATTTGAATTCATTCAATTTCCTTTATTTTCTCTTTTGTTTTTTCTATTTTCCTTTATTCGTGTCCTTTTATCATTTCTGTTGTTTATTCATGGTGGAGCTGGTTGCAGCTTTCAATCAAAAAAAAGAAAAAAAACACACACACACAAAAAGAACAGAAAAAAAAACAAGTGCACCATCCTCCAACTGGCCAATGTGGAGGTTGGAGACCACACGGGGATCAAAGCGATATGAGGACAACAGGGGTTTCATTAAAATGTTCTCCTCTCTGCCTGAGGAAAGAGCAGTGAGGACAGGGTGAGAGGGGGAGGGGGGAAGGGAAATCATCTGGCCCAAACAAGTTTAACTAAAAAAAAATCCAAGCAAACCACCTGTGGTCTCCTTGGAAACTGGCTTGCAACCCCTCCAGCCACCTTTTAATGAAACCCCAGAGCCCCTTTATTAATTTATTAAAGAATCTATTTTCTGAAGATTCATAAACCGCGCATAACTCATATTCCAACACATCTCTGCTATGCTAATAGCGCGTGCTGCCATGAATAATTAATTCTTTAATTAGTAATAATTAGAGGTTGTTGTATAGGTCAAACCATTGGGCTGACAGCATGCTACTGTCAAAATGTCATTTGAATTAACAGGACTGTGACCCTTTCTACAGAGAATGATTCGTCATTTGGGGTCGGTTGCCCCCTCCTCTCCAAATTGTGTTCTTTTAATGGTGGTTTGCTTCAGAAGGGGTGGAATATGTAAAAAGAAATATTTGTTAGCATTTATGGCACAAAAGAAAAGGCTGAGGCTGTCCAGCAGATTCTTACAATGGTGGATCTTGGTCTGGGCAATATTTGTTCCCCCTGTGGAAAAAACAAGAAAGGGATAAAAGTAATCGTACTGACATTGTACACGTAGCCAAATCATGATTTTTTTTTTTTTTGTCAAAATCACTACCCACTCTCTACATCCCTGCAAGGTCTACAGTTGAGGGTCTAGTTTTTCTATTCAATGGATGACCAGAGGAATTTGACTGAAACACCAAGATCTAGGTTCAATTCTTTGCCTGTATAAAGCCTGGAGAATTTTGAACCGTTGGTCTCCACTTTTTCAGAGGAATACAGAAGACTCTGGCATGGATAAGCTTGACGATAATGTTAGTACTGCTCTGCACTATAGGAAATAAAGTGTGACCACCAAAAAAGGATAATGATTTGCCCTACAAGTTATGCCACTTGATTGGAAAGAAGAGTTGGAGCAAGAAGACAGTTAAGAAGGGCAGGGAAATCCATAAATTCATATGAGATGAACGTTGGAAGTATTGATTCTACATTTATTTATTCCACTCCTGGGTGCAGCATTCTTTGGAGAAGGACAGCAGGACAAACCAAGACTGTAAATTTCCTGGAAGAGCTCATCACAAATCCCTGGGACCTGAGTTGCACTAAAAGGTTCTTGTTTGAGGAACAAGTGACTGGCCTTCTCTAAACTCACTGGGATTACAAGGAGAGATCAGAAATGCCTATGGAGAACAAATACATTGAAGATTACCAAATATATGGAAACAACTCTCTCTTGAAATACATGACTTGGAAATGATGGAACCTGCAGGAAGAAATTATCAGATATGATCATTCTTATTATTCCTCCACAGACAAATAATTTTGGCTACTTTCAGAGACAGGATGATGGGTTGGGTGTACCTTCAGTCTGACCTGACACATCCTTTATGTTATAAAGAAAATTCCTACTTGAGGAATTTGGTGCACATAATACTTTGCCAGACTTTTTTATGTCTCTTCTGAGGGAGTTAGCAGACACCTTCAGACGCAGTGGAGACATTTACCAATCTTGCACCATCGAAGTGAAGTGCTGGGTGAAGGTAAATGAGCAGGCTTGCTGAATAGGCAAGCAGAATAATAAAATAAAGAAGATGCTCTGTAGCAGTTTGAAAGGGGAAAGAAGAGAGATGGTTTAGTTAAGTAATGGCAATGGTAGCACAAAAGAGAGGAACAGATGTGCATCAGACATGGTGGGGTAAATCACCTAGGCAGAGCCACAGTGATCTTAGTTCAGCTCAAATACTCTCTACAGCACGTCCCTGCTGTACCCAACAAACCCGTTCCTTAAGCACTCATGGAGCAAGGGATTTGATTCCGGCATCGCGTTTCATTTCACTTGAAAGACACCAATCTGAATGGGTTGGTGGTGGTGCAGTCATCACAGAAATACAAACGCACAGCCTTAATCATAACCACCACAGCGAATGAAAAGAAGTCCCTTAACTCACAATAGAATGGATTGGAGCCCAAGAGCCCACTCTTTTAAATTCCTGCTCTGACTACAAAACACACATTCTTTCTTTATAAGAACAATTGTACCAGCCTTTATATTCCTCTCTTCTTTTCCTACCGACAGAAGAATTAATAAGTGGAGGCTAAGCAAATGCAAAAAGGGCTTGAGTATGTTTTCCAGTTAAAAAGAGATTAAAAACAACCCTTTCTGTAGAGAGAGAAAAAAAAAGAAAAATATGACAAGAAAATAAACCCATAATAATATAGGCATTGGAGTGAAGTGGCAGCTATTTCGCTGCCAGTCAAAAATTTATGTTATGAGAAATCCTTTGGTTTCATTACATATTGATGTTTAAAAGAAAAATAAAATGAAAAGAAAGTCACCAGAGATTGTACATAAAAGTTGTTTGCTGTTGACAATGCAACAAGGTCAAGCAGGATTTTACACAAAAGCTCTTTGAAAGCTACATCAAGGGGTCTGGTTTGTAAGGCGAAACAAGTGTGTTGGTGATGGTGAACATTGCTGCAGATCTTCTGTTCACAGAACAGGAGACAGTTTGCATTCTCCTTCCAAAAAAGTACAAAGGCTTTTTGGTGTGCAAATGATTTAAATGAATATGTTAATCAGATTTCCAGTCAACAGTTTGTGACTGTGTTTTCAAACTAACCTCGCCGTGCATTAATAGCAGCAGTGAAGCATTGGCAACCGTGTTCAAAATGTGACAGAACTCAAACCTTTGTCGCTGGAGAAAGCATGATCTATTCAATGGTCATGGAGTTACTAGCCTGAAGTTAGACAGAGGTTGTTTTATTCAACTTTTGTCTCTAGTCTTGCAGTAGCAAGACCAGCCACGCATTAATTAATCTATTTGCCTCAATTTCCCCAGCTGGGAAAAAACAGAGTGACTGGGAGCTTGCTGGGGCAGACATAACTGGTCTGCTCTCCTAATGCAGTTTAATTTTTGCCCTTTTGTGCATTCTTACGGCAGAAGACACAATGTTTTGTTCTCTTTACCCATTTTTGCGATGGGACTTAGAGTTCTCCCCAACAAAACTCCAGAGAACACATGACTTCATGGAGCTGCCATGAACTCTGTGAACCACTATCTACCTCTCCTGTTCCTCCTTCTGCCCACAGGGCTTTCCTTGTTCCGTTCTCTCATAACCAGATGCACACTTGTTTCATTTCTTAGGGTTTTCTCCAGTGTCTTTCAATCTTTTTTTGTAAGACAGAAATTTTCTTTCTTTTTTTACTTTTCCACCTGTTTTTCTGCCCCTTTCATTCCACGGTTGTCTTGTTCAGAAAACATGGTTTTCAACTTGCTCTTCCAACAAACTCACTCTTCTTTTACTTTTGAAACTTTTGTTTTCACAGTTTTAAAGGCATTAGCCTAGCCTCTTGCACTCTTCTTGTTTAGAGGTTATCAAAGTTAAAGTTCCTGAATTACCCACATACGTTTTTTGGTTCTTCCACCATGCCCTGTTTCACCTCATCTTTGTATCCAGTAGCATCTTTATGCCCAGATCCTCTCAGCTATGACCTCTATAGACAAAATACACCCTACCTTAAAACCTGGGGTCAACATGTGTAAAGGGAGACGATATATCCTGTAACTTCTGCTTCTAGATCTCTCCTGTCACTGACACCATGTGTGTTAGCTTGGGTCAGGTTTGTATCATCAGCTGTCACCGATTTGTCTTCCTAATCCTGGCTGTAAGGTGTGAAGCATGAACATTTTCCTCAAATTTCGTTCAGTTTTCAGTGGGACCCTCCTTATTCCACTTGTAATGATCCTCAGTTTATGAAATCCTCTAGTCAAAAGCTGCTTATTCTTTGTATCTTTGGTCCAAGTCAGGCTATTCCTCTGCTAGGGCTCTGTTAGGTCTCTTACCTGTGCTCAAACACCTTCTACCACACAGCAACTCCTAGCTCGCCCGACCCTCCCACAGGCTGTTCCATGCACAATGGCATTAATTCTAATGTACTGGATTCCAATATTTAAGATTTTTATTGTCATTATGCCGCTAGATAAACTCCAACCACATAAAACACAGAATATAAATAACAGAAACTCTCACTATTGGCTTCACTTGAAAGGATTTTTGTTCATGCAGAGATCCGCGGACCGTGTTAATGCACAGATTTTTAGGTTCTATTGATTCTCAAAACACCACCCCTATTCTGCCTGTAGAGCTGCCCTATCCTGCTACCCATGTGTTCGGGGCAGGTATAGATATAATGCCAATTATCTATCCATAACATTTGACAGCCTAATGAATGTATTCAGCTGAGTAGGAGGTACAAACACATCCCTGCAGTACAAGGACACCCATCATAGAGAATCAGGCCATTATGAGTTTGATTCGCCCTACTCCATCCTTTCGTCATCTTTCTACAGACAATATACCAAAGTTTACAAGCTTTAACTCGCAGAGAGTGTTGTGCATGCTCTTCTCCATGACTTCCCAGATAAAATACCAGCTCCAAACTCCCATATTCCCCTGCGATCTTCCCACTCTTGTCTCATCATGAACTACAGCAGTTGCACAAGTTGTACATGCTGGGTGCTATCCTGGTAGTGGACTAGCAGGTTCCTCTGCTCTGCGGGCCTGTAACTCAGTTTAAATGCTGCTGTTTCAATTCTGAAAGACTGCAAGATAATGTCTTGATAACGGGGAATTAAATCAGTCCCCCTGTTTGCTTACATAAGCAGTTTTCATTTTTGTCTTCTCCGTTTTCATTTATTTTCTACAGTTGTGCTGGAGGTGTTCCAGGCTGCTTTGGCCAATATTGGCTCCTAGAGCCACAGGTAGTTTCTGACCACCCTGTTAAAACCGTCTCCCAGCTTATTCTCAAGCCACTGCTGTCCTTTTTTCCAAGAAGATATGCCACCAGTAGCTACTACTACTTCCTCAGATATCCCTGTTCCTGCATGATTTGGTGAATAGATCTCCCTGCTGCATTTTCTCAGGCTTGAGCCCATGTTTAATTGTCCTGACAAATACCATTTCAAGTACCATTAGGAAAGATATATGGAGGAGAAAGGGGTTGTTCCGTAATGGATGGACCATAGCAGTGCACTAATCACTGGGATTATTTTTCATATATCATCGCCTCTTGTCAAAGTACTTTTCAGCAGAAACCTGGGTTTCATCACAGCTTGCAAGGGAGCCTTGACTTGCAGCCCTGTTTGCTGCAGTGTCACAGAAATTTCAGATAAACTGGAGTAGTCTCTTTAAGTGACCTTCAGTCAGCAGAATGTGCCAGATTTGTCTTTAGTTGAAGGGTGAGAGATGGCAAAAGTAAGAATACAAACCAAATCTATGGGGGTAGAATTGGACATACATCCTGTGCCAACTAATGCTATAAAATACAGGAAGAGTATGTCTGGTCAAAACTCTTGTAAATGTTGGCTTTGGCTTCACATCCAAGGTGTTGGCTTGACATCTTTCTTTTAATTTGTCTTAAGAACATCAGAAAGAAACCTGCTGTACATGGTCAGACCAAAAGCCCACCTAGCCCCTTTTTATGAATTTTCTATGAGGCATACTAGAAGAACAGTCACTACTACCTTCCCTACATACTGGGGGCTGATAACATGCTTGTCCCAATCACTTCCTCATCTTGATTCTGCTTATGCGTGTTGCACAAAAGCAGATTAATCTTTGCATTAAACTGCTTCTCTCCCACTCTCAGGATAGAAAGTCACAAAGCTGAGTTGGGAAGAAGTTAGTTACTATGGGGAGAGAAAAAAAAAAAAAAAAAAAAAAAAAAAAAAAAAAAAAAAAAAAAAAAAAAAAAAAGAAAGACCTAAGAGTAACTTCTGGCATTCAGGTTTAAGCCAGGCAAAGGTGTCTGCATCAAATTTCGGGATTGTACATCTGTGCTGGAGCCTGAAACCTGAAACTGCTGTCTTGTACTTAGCTGCCCTGTGGGTTTTTAGCAAGAAGTCTTTATATGATGTGCTTTTGACTCTCTTCCTTGACTTCCCACCAGTAGCTAGCAGGACCACATCTTTTTATCTTTTTTCTTTTTTCCTCTTTCTTTTTTCTTTTTGTTTTTCCTCCTTTTTTTTTTTACTTTTTCTTTATCCTTCCTTCCTTCCTTCCTTCCTTCCTTCCTTCCTTCCTTCCCTCCTTCCCAAGAAGTCTTTATATGATGTGCTTTTGACTCTCTTCCTTGACTTCCCACCAGTAGCTAGCAGGACCACATCTTTTTATCTTTTTTCTTTTTTCCTCTTTCTTTTTTCTTTTTGTTTTTCCTCTCCTTCCTTCCTTCCTTCCTTCCTTCCTTCCTTCCTTCCTTCCTTCCTTCCTTCCTTCATTCCTTCCTTCCTTCCTTCCTTCCTTCCTTCCTTCCTTCCTACCTTCCTTCCCTCTTCTTTCTTCTTTGTTTTTGTTCCTTTTCCAACAGAAGTTTTGCAGTGCTTCAGGTAGTTTATAAAATGTACTGCTCCCAAACACAAATCAGGAAGGCCTAGAATCCAAATATCTCGGTTCTTGTCTGAATTCTAAAATTAGTTTTATCTTGTACTTACTGTATAATAAATGAACCTTTATCCTGGGCATGGGATGGATCCTGGTTACTATCATATCCCTTTGGCCTTGACAATTTTATTTTCTGGTTATTATCAGAGCTATTATGGATGCACAGGTTGATTAAAACATACAAAGCAGTCACCACCTTGAGGTACCCACTTTATTTTTATCTGAAAGGCGACACAAGAGCCTTGCACACCTTCTGCGTGGCTTCTGTGGATTTGCCTGGTGGTTCAGGCCTCCGGGGGCCAGGGAAGCCAGCACAACCACCACTAGGACATCACTGGGCATCTCAGCATTCTAGGAGATCTGGACATTTCTTCACAGATCTTTAAATTATAAAGGCATTAATAAAAAGTTATATAAAAGAACTTAATAAAAGGGTTTCTTACATTTGTTTCTTGAACAGAAATCCCTAAATATTATCTTTGATTGGCAGCTACTGTGCAGCAAGTCTGCTTTTTTGGACTGTGGTTGAGCCACAGTTCGGTCCTCCCCACTCCCTTTTCCCTAAATGCAGAACAAAAGTACCAGAGCACTGTGAAGTCATTTAAAAACCCTTGTCTCTGGCCATGCCAGGGATTCTTCAGGTAAGAAACATAGAAAAGTGAAAATTCCTCAAAAAAAGGGAACATTTTAATGTATTTACATTTTTATATAAAAAGAAGTAATTTCCTTGCAAATGGAATGCTCATTTGGTTCAACGGGCATTAATGGCCATTGTGCCACTGTGAGTACTGGCAGTGGTGCAGCAGTGATCATTCGGCTCTGCTTTTGGGTTCCAGTGGGAACAGGTAAAGTCAAAACTCTAAGCTTAATCTGAAGAGCAAAAAAGAAATCAGTTTGAAGAGTGGATCTGTATGTCTTAGATATTTTTTGTCTGTATCACTGTATTTTTATTCCATAAAGAGTATGTAGATGACATGTAAATGTTATGTAAATTGGGTCCGTAGTCCATTAAAGCGCAATATTATAATCACTAATACCCTATAGGCATGGACAGATCAACCAACCAAGTTTTATTTGATCTTTGTCAGAGGCAGTGAGCCCTTTTATGCAATATTTTGTGTACATGCCTTTATTGTGAAGATCATCTTTTCAAAATGAGCCCGTGTGGGGTAAATAGACATCGTTGATGTTCATTTCTGCAACAAAGTTCAGCAAGTCTGTTACTAGCAAAGAGACATTTTATAGACTGGCCAAGAAGGAATCTTGCCTTCCAGAGAGAATTTCCATCTGAAGTGATCACATAATCAGTAGACTTGAACAACCTCAGATTGCATACAACACTTAGCCTTCAACACCTGTTACTTTTGCTAGCCAAATTAAAAGAAAACAAGTGTATACAAAAAAGACTGGAGGGCTGTTTGGCCCTTGCTTAAGAAAAATATATTCCTTACTAATTGGCACAACGTTGTTAATAAATATTAACTGGTTTACACAGCCCTCCTGTTTACTTAATGAAATGGCAGTTGAGGGGTTAATGGGTTAATTGGGGAAAGGAAATGAATCTTCACATATATCAAAATCTGATAAGTGATTTAGCCTAATTAATAATTTACATGTCAAGACAACATTTTTCCAGTTGCCACATGCACTTTCAGAAGATAAAGATAGAGATAGTAAAAAGCCAAACCTAAGTAAATTCCTAGTAAATACAAGGATTACACTTTTAAGAGATGGTGTAATTAATCACTACAATAGCATACAAGTGGTGTGATGGTATCTTTGTCACTGGAAATTTTTAATCAAGACTGTTTTCATTTTTAGATACAAATATGAGAACCCAATGAGCAGCTGTGACACCAGAAATCGAACCGTGTAATACCCTTTTTCGGCACTCACACTGAACTCAGATATTATTCATTCTGTCCAGTTCTCCATCATCATTTACTAAGCCTCACCTGGTGACTTTGAAATGCTGCAGCTTGGAAGAGTATAATGCAGCTTGTTTATTCTTAGCCTCGTTTTTCACTTGAAGATGAAAATTGCACTTGTTAAACCAATTGCTAATGATGTCCCGTGAGCATTCGCAATGGGAGGCACCGTCCTACCCACCTATATTGAGGCTGGCGATGTAGAGTAAGAAAGATTTTGAAGAGTGGATTCAGCTGACCTTGTAGTACTCATTCAGCATTTCCACGTCTGTTCTTGATTGATCAGCCTTACACTATCAATATCAGAACTTTCAGAGGGTGCCTCATTTCATTCTTTGATAAATATCTAAGACATGGGGCTAATCACTCCAGGAGCTACCCATCTTTCTCCTTTAGCTGTAGATTAAGAGTATGTAACTAATCTAGACTAAACATAGAGCTGTCATATAGATGAAGAGCATACAGGGTGAAACTTTACACCCCATGCATCACTGGCATGGCCACGACGTAGCTGAAATCAATGGTGGGATTTCTATTAACCTCTTCCTTAGTCCTTCTAACATGATCCCTAGGAGTTAGACTGGGTGTACATCTGGTGCTCCAGAGCTCACATGCCATGGAAGTAGGGATTGAGCAAAGATTTAAAAGGATTTGGAGCTCTATTCATTGCAATCTCTTCCCCAGGGTTTTTACAGAATTGTTCCTGACAATTGTTCAATGAGACATGTAAGGTGGTAAAAGCAACTTCCACCCCTGTCTTGTATCATACCTGTTCAGTTCATGAGCAACTGAGCAGCTGAGCTATGCCAAGCACTGAGCAGAATACGTGATATTTCTGCATTCAGTTCAGGAATATTAAAGATCCCATCTCATGAGCAGAGTATCGACAACCTCCATTCTTCTACATAGGACAGTGAAAACTTGGAATCAGACACAGAAGATTGGTAATCTGGGGTGTCAGGAATAAGAGACATGATTAAATTAGAAAGACACTACTAAATCAACCCATGCAAAATGCGTGATCTTCTGCATACAGTGGACTAATCTGCACAGCCATGCTGGATTTTATTGCATTCCATACTATGCACTGCATGATACAAACTACCATAAAATTTACATACATTGATGCAAGTAGATCCATATCTTCAACTCTTCTTTAAAAATAATTAACCTTTAATAAATGTAACAACATTTCTGAGTTATTTTTAAAATCTTTGATTTTTCAGTTCCTAGATTTCAGAGAAAAGCAAGAGAAGATAATTCCTGAACAATTTAATCATATATACCTGATCTTGGAGCTTCTGTTAGATATATCACCCTTCTCAGGCAGATTTGTAATGTTAAAGAGTTCGGTCCTCTATTGAGCACATCTGGTTTATTCCACCCCAAGACAGCCAAGTCTTAGTGGTGGAAGTAGCAACCCCTTCATACATCCTTAATGAGATGGGATATGTGGGGGGAGAGATAAAGAATAAGAGAAAAAGATAAAGAATTCAGTGTTAACTGTTGTTAAATATTTTGGAGGCCCAAGTCACGATAGAATCATAGTTCTCCCAGTAGTGAAAACAAACAAAAGTGGATTTATGTTGAGAGATAAGAAATACATTTATCTAAAACCTTCCTATTTTAATATCTTCTAGCATGGCTACTAAGAAGCATATTCTTATTTAAAGGATTATCAGGCATTTTGTTTTTTCTGAATGATGAGAGGATGGAAGATGCATTTCAGCATCCTTAAACCACCAGATGAATGTCAGGTCTAGTCAGGAGAAACAGAAATGATAGGCATTCCCCTGCCTCCTTGAACAGCTTACTTTATTGGAAATGACATTTACCCCTCATGAATGAGTCCTGCACAAATGCTTTTGTACCACAGACAAGACACAAACTTCTCTGGAGCTCTCCAGCAGGGCATCTCTCTTGTACACGACGGTAGTTTTCACCTTGCAAAAAGCTCTCACAGTTCTGGTTCAGTAAAGAAACTCAGGTGCTCATCCTAAAGGATGGGTATTAATAATCAATTCTACAAGTGAGGAAAATATCTATATGTAACTTCTCTTGCTCCACCATATTATGGGATTGAGTTTGGAGGTGCCTAAACTGGCTTTAAACGGATTCTCTCAGGAAAATAACACACCTGAGTTTTGTGTTATTAAAGGTGAGGGCAAATTCTGAAGTGGTTGCAATCCTTGATACACAGAACATTTGAGACAGCGGTTAATGATTTTATTGCTTGTTTTCTTGTTTACTTTGTTGTTTGGCTGCCTACCTGCATTTCTGTCTATCCATCTACCTATTAATCTTCAAAGCCAATTATGAAGTACAGCTGAAAGCACAAAGCTTTCGTTCAGGGCTTTGTATATCCAAAGAAGAACTAAAGCGCTTAGCTTAATGCCTACATTCCTCTCACACAGAATTTATTAAACTTTTTTCCTTTTCTATAGACTTTGAGTATGTGCCCTTGTCGGGACATCTGAGGTCACTGATGTTGTCAAAGATGATCTTTGTCACTTATTGAAATGAGAACTAATTTGACCTAATCTAAGCTGACAGACAAAATGGTTCATTGGTAAAACAAGCCGGTTCCAGAAACTGGTGCTAAAGAAGAGTATAGGAGCAAAAAAAATGTGGCTTTACTCTCTCAGTTCAGGTTTTGAAAACTGTTTTAAAGAGGGTTTAACATAACGCATCCAAGCAGAGCTGTTAGTGGCAAGAACGTGTGATAACTTACATAATATTTACACCTTACGTGTATTTTGTTGTAGCTTATTCTTTTGCAATGCTGTACAGTTGATTTCATTGTGCTAAAATTATCATAATTATTAGTGATATCAATGTGGAATTCAGGAGGCATTGACATTGTGAACAGGAAATTATTTTAAAAGTCTATATACCAGCAACTTTTATTCTACCTGGGCAGAAAATTACAGTGGTATGGATCACATAAACCAGTAATGCCTGATCCTGACTGTGTTAGAAAAAAATCCGTTGATTTTCTTGAAAGGCTGTTTGGATTCTCTTCAGCAGAGCATTTGAGCTTGTGCTAAACTTCGTTGAGCAGGAGACTGTGCTTTCTGCAGCTACACCCAGCTATTCTGCTTCTGTAAGCTAGACATGAACTCTAGGACTTGTGGGATTAAGGCCAGGGCAGACAGACGGTGTATGGAAGAATAATGGGACTTTGTACGCTATTAAAATTAATCACTTAAAATTAAAGATCCTCTCTGACCCGCTACCCCTTGATTGCTGTTGATATGATGGTGTCAAAACTGATATGTTCCACTCGTAGATATCTCTTAATAGGTAAATTGAGATATTCTATTTGTGCACAGTCCCAGCATGAATTGAACCCGGCAGTTTTCAAATACATGTGCACATCTCTTAAACATGGCTCTGATTTATAACAAGGAAAGGAAAAAGACAAAGATGAAAGAATATTAAACATTAGTACCTAATATTTAGCAAGCAGCTCTCTTTTCCAAGGATCCTGTAAAGCTTTATGAACTTGACGTCTCTTAAGCATTCGCGTCACCCATCAGTGAAACGCAGTCACCTTAGGCTGCTTAGACTGCTCTGAACATTTTCCCTTTAAACAGCTTTGAATGGAAATTGGCTCTTTGTTCAAAGTGAGAATGTTGATGGAAAGTATTCATCTCATTGAATAAAAAAACACAGTTGTTTTTCACCGTCAAAACAGGCTTGTTTTGCTGTTGATGTTTTGTTGTGTTTGGTTTGGTTTCTATCTAAAAACAGACAACACTTGAGAATACATTTAAAGATAAAAATCCTTTTAACAAAGTTTTGGGAATAAAAGGTACATTTTCACTAATTGCTGAGACCTTGGTGTTAATTGCTGAGACCTTGGTGTTAATTGCTGCCATCAAGCTGTGAAACATTGACCTGGTAAGTAAACTGTAATGCACATATGCGAAAGGACATTTGAAGTACCAAACCTCCTGCTTTTTCTTGTCTTGGTGGGGAAGCTACAGGCTCTTCAGGTGTTCAGGATGAAATTCAATAATTGGAAAGTATCACAAAGAGAGAGAGCAAATATATAGAGTCTGAAGTGGCAAATACTTTAGTTAGGGCTGGACAAGCAGTTGACTTTTTCAGCTTGCTGATAGATGTATAAAGGATGTACGTTTGAGGAAAACGATATACTGACAAAATAAAGAGGCAAGGTCCTCTTTCGAGTTGAACAAACCTAAAGTTCAACTCCAATAAGCAAACTTTAAGTTCTAATCAATTATATTCATTTTAAAATTGTAAAAAAAAATTATTTTAAATCAAAAGTTCTTCTAAATGGAAAATTAAAAGCTCATGTATTTTCAGTTTGTAGTTTCTGCCTTATCAATGTGAATAAACAAACAAAAACAAATTTATGAAATATTTCATTATTCACTGGGAGTTTTAAGGTTTCTTCTAAGCTTTAATTAAAAGCTTTCCTCCAGATCCATTTCTGAAAATCTTGAGATAAGGTATCATGTATGTTTTATAGAGCGAGACATCCTAAGAATGTTTGATGTTTGAACCTAAAATGACTTACTTTCCATCAGAACATAAACTAATACTGGGATTTCTTTGAAGTGCTGTTGTTTTTCTGGCATCTTGGCCTAAACCAGAAAGGTCAGGGAAGTAGCACTAGGTGGTAAGAACCAACCTACTTGTTTCCCTGAAATGGGAGAAGTTTCAGGGAGTTCCTGTGCATCAACAGAAGCCGCTTCTTTTTTAATGGTTTAGTGACTGTGATAAAAAAGGCAGAGGAATGTCCTCTGATACCAGCAAAGGGGAGATCAGGGGAAACAGAAAACCGTATCAATGCATTTCCCTTTTTTTGATTCAAAAGACACAATGCAAAAATCTGTTTCCCCACTGTGTGTTCGTGTATGCATTTGTATGTCTGTATTTACAGTTTTATGTGATATGCATTCCTCTCCGGGCAGGCTCCTGTATTATGCATCAGATCCATTCTTCTTACTGTTTTATGGTGTGTAATTTCCCGTTACGGTACAACAAGTCAGATTGCAACAGTGATATATTTAATAACAAATTAGATACACTTCTATTGCCTCTCTTTTTTCCCCCCTTCATTTATCTGAACACTGACCACATAAAGTTAGTGTTTAAATAAAATGACTCAAATCACTGCTGAATAAGTAAGATACTCTGCATGCTGCTGGTCCTGTCTCAGCCATGAAGAATGAAGATGTTTTGTAAAGTGCTAATGCCTGCCACACTCCTGAGTTATGGGTCACGAAAGAAGCAGAACACTTACCCTAGGGACACGAGCTATCCCACACATAATATATTTTCCAAAAGTGCAATGTGCTCATAATTTCTGGATGTCTGTAAACTCAGAGTTATTACTACTGCTATAGTTTAGTTCAGGATTTCTATCCAAACTCATGTTTCTGTGAAATATCTCTCTTTCCATCTTCCCCCGCAATTAGTGTACAGGTTAAAAGGTCAATTAAACTAACAAGCAAAATACAAACACTGTTCAACCCTATAAAACCATTGCTCTTGAGCCCCTTTTCTTCTGGGGTGGAGTGAAAGTGGACACCTCCTGTTACGCTCGGAAGATCAAAACCCTTGGAGTATTAGAGGTCCAAGCCTGGGAACATAGGTGCCGAAACTGTTTGTCTCGTGCTGAAGCCTGATGCCAGCTGTCTTCTGTCCACCACTTCCACTGTTTTTCGTTGAGGGTCCAGCTTCAATGAGCAGTCTTCAAATTCGCATATAATCAATCTCAAACTAATTGTGACTCTCTGCGCAGTAAGTACTGTGTTTTGTCTCCAAGTTGATCAGTGTTAGTAATTCAAGTAACCTCTTCAATACATTCCTGTCATGGAGCAAATGCCTGACATGCCTTTGTGTTCAAACCCAGAGAGAGGACGCCCACCAGAATTAGTCTGGGTAAAGAACTAGCTGAGATGCAAGGACTGAACATGACTCAGGACAACCTGACCTAGCTGGGTTTGCTCTGATGGTTGGTTGGACCATATGATATCTAGCAGTTACTTTCAGTCTGAATTATCTTTAAGCTGATACCACAACTTGCTCCTTTAATATGTATTGTTTTCTGCTCAACAGTAACACAAAACAAGCACTGTCAAGTAAGAAGTTATTACAGAAACCTCTGAGGCAGGATTTGGAGAGCTGCTAGAGGAAAAATTAAGAAAGGTCCAAAGGATATGAGAACAGAGACCACGAATGGTTCACTAAAGATAAGAAAGTAGAGGGGACCCAGACCTGAAATGTTTGATGCCTTTTCTAGGCTAGAGAATTTTGGTTGTCTTACAGAACATGACAACCTCCTCTTAAGCAGTTTTACAGTGGTAGACATAGCTGCTCTGGTGAGGGTGGGACCTACATGAGTTGGCAATTATATGCAGTCATGCTGTGTAGTTGTGAATGGGTCTTAATATGATAGTGAATATTCAGCCTTGGGTGGTATAGTCGAGGCACGGTTCTTTCTGCGCTGTCTTTTCTCCTCGAGACTGATTCTACGCATGCTCTCAAAGGAGGCAGCAGCGTTATGTATGGTGTGTCTCCAAATCTCCCGACTGGAGGCCAGGGTGGACCACTGATGGTAGTCAATATGGCCTAGGCTGAGGTATTGTTTCAGGGAGTCCTTATATCTCCTCTTTGGAGCTCTGCGAAG
The DNA here is from genome assembly GCF_000710305.1 of Buceros rhinoceros silvestris. NCBI lineage: Eukaryota > Metazoa > Chordata > Aves > Bucerotiformes > Bucerotidae > Buceros > Buceros rhinoceros. Next base: position 22,945 of record NW_010404661.1, on the reverse strand, counting down.
CCAAGCCATGATGATGATGATGAATATTCAGCCACATCTACACTACAAAGTAAAAAGATGCTAATATATAAACATGGAAGAAGGATTCTTGTTGTTAAACTGGTAGTATGGTGCCTGTTCTGCTTTTGGCCCATGCTAATGACCTTCTAAACCATTCCTGGGCACTGTTTGGGAATTCACACAAGAAAGGGACCCTTTTGCAGTAGGTTTATGTATGTGATCATCTTTGGGAGGTTAAGAGAAACTAATACTATATGTGACTAAGAGTTAGCGGATGTATTCAGGGCCAAAAAACTGGTCCTGGCACTGCTTGACTTATTAGTTAACTTGCCATTGAAGTACCCAATCAATTTAATTGACTCTCAGAGAGAAACATGGACCAAGATCCAGGAATGGAGAGAGATTTCAGTGTCTGTTTTTTCCCCTCTTTCACCTTTGAGAAAGTGTTTGCACAAGGGCTAAAGACGTAGCTGTGCTTACATATGAATTGCATTTTAAGTGCTTTTAGAGCTACTGGCCATCAGAACTGATGGCATTGTGAGTTAAAACAGGATTCGTTACTTCCACTGTAGTAACCACTGTTACTGATGGAAATGGTTCTGGGTTGTGGAAAGTAATACCAAGGGATAATTGCCTCATTCAGGTAGAAAGTGGAAGTAGGAAGTAGGAAGGGAAATAAAGTCAGGCAACGGGTCCAAGCTGTTCATCCTAGACTATTACCAGGAAGGAAGACAGGTACCTCCAGAGGGTGATACCCCTCCTGGCCTCCAGCTCCTGGCCCAGAAGCATGAAGTCTCCCATAGTTCCATTCTATAGTTTCCAGCAGATGTTCTAAGGCATCCAAATAGTTGTTGACTACATGGAAAGACCATAAATACTCACTATGTATGTAACATTTCCATTTCCAAGAGTGAGATGAGTCTCGCCCTCTCTGGCTTCGATGAGTGGGGTACATTATAACCATTCATTGCTGCCAGTAGAAGACAAAATCACTTAGGGAATCTTTTCAAGACAGAGGAATATACACTTCAACATAACAGGAGAAACTGAAATCTAGAATGCATCTGGGACTAGGAGATCAGGTCATTTATTTTAGTCTGCTTAGCTTTTATCAAGCTCTTCAGGTAGGTTTGCAATGGACCAGAATAAAACTGCACACTGTGTTTAGACGGAGTTACTACTTTTTGAAGTAAAATGAACCAATCCATTTAGATGGATCAGAGGCAGACAAGTAAAATCAGTCAAGTGGCAAACTTAATCTGGAACTGAGTCCCATGCCTTTAGGAAAGGAGAGGACTTCAGAAAACCTGTGCTGTGTAGGTATGCTGTCACGAGATTTTGCAAAGGTCAAGAAGATCAGCACAGATATGTCTTCATTAGGGGCTGGATTTAAGCAGGCATAGGGCTGGGATTAAGAGGTCCATAGGAGGGTAAAATGCGTTCCTTGTCATACCATGAGACAGGGCTGCTCTTGTGGCAAAGGCTTCCCATCCACCTAGCTCATATCTACAGTTACACTGCTCTGTACTATCGATATGTGCCAGGGTCTATTCCTCCAGCCTGAGGGTGTGGGACAAAGATTGGCCTGAGTCCGTGGTGGGATTCCCTTTGCCATCTAGTGTGGCCACATCTGTGCTTCTCCCTGGAAACCAGTGGGGCAGGTTCTGATGCTGGTATTGTTTGGAATAGCTCCTCACCACCGCTGCCTCTTTCTTTCACAGACACTGTGCCAACAATTTCAGACCGTCCCTTAGTGCAATTTTACTTTTCCTAGGGAAAG
>NW_010404661.1:0-21088 GCF_000710305.1 Buceros rhinoceros silvestris | reverse complement strand
GGGAAAGAAACAAGGTGCTATGCAGAGCTCATGTCTGGCAGAACTTTGGAGCTGAAAGCCATCCCTTTGAACCACTAAAAACGGGCTATGAGTTTCATCTTAAAATGCTCTTCAAGTACAGCAATTTGTGACAATATCAGAGCAGGGCTGTTGTCAGCTGCCTGTTATTCTGTTGCATACTGAAGCTTCTCCAGGTGCATCCCCCCTAGCTAAGGTGTGGGACCCTGCTGAATACCAGATCCCTTTGTTGCATATTATCGTGTTAGCTGAGCTGTCACGAAAGTTGCCAGTATGTATGTAGAACACGGAGATTAATCCAATTAAACCTCCACTGACTTTTCCACATTCCTCATGTTGCAGCCTACATCTTTTCACAGGTAGGCGTTAGAGCATGGGTAAGATTAATCAAATTATGTTTATGGAGTGGCAACCCAACAGAAAGCGTGACATAATGAGGGGGAGAGAGAGAGAGTGATTAGCAGCTAAGCTTTAACCCACCATAACTGATGGTGTTCCTTAAACTTTTGGTGTCAATTTTAATTGTAAGGAGAGACTTAAAAAAAAATAAAATAAAAAAAGGCATTAAGGTAAAAGCATTGCACTCCCTGCCCTGAAGTTTATGAATAATATAGGTTTCAGAATTTTTCCAACTTCCGAAGAACACCCCTAAAAACATTGTAAGGTTCATACAATAAGAGCTAATATGAATAACAGCTTTAGTGAGGATAAAAAAACCATCCAGGAATTAAACCGAACAAATATGCTCAGATTGAAATTTATGTAGTCATATAATGACACAGATGGTAAATTTTACTGATATATATGTTTCCCCGGTGTAGAAACACACAGTTGCAATCCAGCACGGCAGATTGTATCTTGGGCTAACTGTGTCAGACTCACAGTAATCATAAGATGCTATCGAACAATTTGCACTGGGGCCAGCCTGAATCTTGTGAGCATTCTTTGTTCAGCTGCATTGAGCTGTTTTTCAATTGAGTTTATCTCCTGTAATATAATTCTTGCATTTTTTCTTGTATTAATATTTCTATTCACTAGTTTCAGACAATGGTCTCTGTAATAATTAACTATTATTATTATTATTGTTGCTGTTGTCATTGTTATATAACATATAATAATTGATTGTAAATTATTATAAATGATTATTAATACTATTGGTCCCATCCAGTGAATGAATTCAGCCAGATCTGCAGCCCTTGGTGAGGTCAAATACAGAGATTTAAGTCACCATTGAATGTACAGAGTTAGACATGAGATTCATTTCTGCTAGTTTAGCCATTTAGGCTAAATTAGACTCTTTAATTAGTCTCATACTATTGAAAAGGTAAAAGAAATGTTTCTGCAGAGACTGTTTTACCTTATCCCTTTCAGAAATTAATTTTAGGATGGGCAAACAACCCTGTGAGGATGTTCACCTCATCTCCAGAAGACTGACTTAAGTGAAATATCTAACATTTTAATTGCTAAATTTAGAGAAGATTAATCCCTTCTGTGATGGCAGTGGTGCCGATTTTTTACACATGAAGGCCAGAAGGAGCATGTAGGCTGACCAGCCTGTTCTCTGATGCCAGCTCTTTGAAAGTTGTTGAACTACATTCATTCACGATCTTTGGGAACTAGTTCTCTGTTCTCTGTTCGAGAACTAGTTGGGTGACCCGGAGCATGTGCACGTGAGGGGCCATATTTATGATCCAGTGGTGTAAAAGAGCGTATTTCAGTGTCTTGGTTCATGGTCAGGAACTGTTTAGTAGTATAGATAGAACATCCAAATAAGGCCCAGGTTGCAGCTGTAAGCATCTTTTCATCATTGATTGCACTTGTATCTGGATTTTACAGATGTGTTGAGATTGGTAGCAAGAGCTGTCATTCTGCAAAAATGTCTACATGGCTTTTAACTCATATGGTGTGAATGGTCCTTCCAATGCTGAATTCCTCTCAGTGGGTGTCTAGCAAAGTATACAGCTAGCTGTTTTTTCCGAGGAAATCTCCAAGTTTTAAGTCCAAGCTGGCTACATACCTTTCCTGTCCCTTTATTTTAGGGGAACGAGGAGAGAGGACTGACTGTAAAGGGACTTTCTCCCTGCCTATGAGCCTTCAGGGGAAAACATTTTTTAAATACCTGAACATTTTCTGTCTATGGTCTGTGTATGCTGAGCAAAGGTTCAGAAAGTCCAAGCTCTATTCCCATGGCTGCCATTGGCTTTCTGGGTCATTTTGAACAAAAGTGCTTTTTCTACTCATGTTGAACCTGTGCTTTCAGGGGTCTGGCCTTATTATGGACCGGTGATGAAAGTTTGGTTTGTACCCTATGGCCATGGATGCACATTGATTTTTTTCCCCTCTCATTCAGACGTATGACAACTGGATCAGAGTCAACCTGGGGAAGGGCTGGTCTTGAAACCAAACCAGTTCCTCCATTCATCTTTCGCCTTTCACCACATGAGCTGTAGTGCTAGTCCAAAGAAAGCAACAGAAATATGTGATGGGGAGCAGGGGCAGGCAGCCTGCACTTCAGCTAACTATGCATGATTAGGAAACTGCTGTCTTGACTTCCTCTTCTGTATTGGAGTTAACAATTGGACTCGATGATCTTAAAGGTCTCTTCCAAGCAGATGATTCTGTGATTCTGTGAATTCCAGAGGAGAAGAGACCACATAATGCAGTGCACACCTTAGAGTTTGCACAGTTTGCTGTCTCTCACAAAGTCATGCTGGAACCATCAGCCAAAGGCTTTAGACCCTGCTTACCCTATCCAGTGAGATCCCAGGCCTGTGGTATGCCCTTAGAGTAGCAAAGATGCCAACCTCAGTGCATCCAGTTCTTACAGGGAGAGCACTTACAGATCCACCTTGGATAACCCATCCTTCTGCTCCCCATTCCTTACAGCTCTGGAGCCAGCAGGAACCTTCTCATTCCCAAGCACACATGTAGCAAAGCCCATTAAAGACTGCAGGACAACAGCTCTCCCAGGAGGATCAGGCCACCACCTAACAACTACTTTTCCTTGGATATTTTTGCTCAGCAAGTGGTATTGCAAGTCCCATTTTAAACAAATGCTGCCTGTTATTGCTGCACATTCTTGGCACTCATTGTAATGAGTTAGAGCCATAATGGGGTAAGCTGTGAACTTGCAGCAATAATAGCAATAATACAGAAAACTCAGTCTATTTTTAATGTCCCCATACTTACTTCCTTTGTTCAATGGGGCTGTTAGTTTAAAGAAAAGAAATTAAACTGCAAGAGCTACAGCAGGCTGAAACAATTCTAAAAGGCCGAAGACAGAATGACAATGCAATAATAATGACAGTGCAATAACATACATTTGTAACATGGCTTTCATCCAAGGATCTCGAAGTGCTTAACAAACTTTGTAAGCAGGGAAGAAGCTGGAGGCCCCATGTTTTTGGGCCTAACGTACAGGCGAGTTGGAGTGGATTTCTAGATATCTGATACACTGACTCTTCTACTGCTTAAAGACTTCTGGATGTTGTAAAAACAAGAGGCTGATTGGCTATGGTGACAAAATTAATGTGATTTTAGTAATTAGAAAAGAGGGCCAAAGCTTTTACAGATGGACATTACTTATTTATAGAGGGCTGAGGGCTCAGTGATTTGGCAGGTAAAAAGGCTACCCAAAATCCCATGTCCTGGAATTAGATCTAGATGATTTTAGACTGGAAACAATAAACACTTAGCAGTGACAGCAACTAACTATTAAATCACTCAGGAATACAGTGGACTGTCTGCTTCTTGGAGTGCTTAAATCAAAAATATATGCAGCTTGAGAAGGTATAGTGTAGTTCAGAAAAGTTGTGGGCCAGATATAACAATAAAATCATAAGGCCTGTCTTCAGGAGAGGCTCAACCAAGATGGTTGTAATGGTCCCTTCTGGCTCTAAAAATCTATGAATATATGAATGTATTTATTCCCAAAAGGACTGGGGAAGGGGACAAGTGGGGGCACCAAAGATATATTTTTGTAATGGGTTAAAAATATGGTTATTTTTCCTTCTCTGATATTTTGACTGGACTGATTTAATTCTGAACTTCTATATGTTTGCTATTAATTAGGAATAGGATTTGTAATTAATAGGAATAGGAATAGTACAATAGTAACAGTATTTTTTGCTTCCAATGCTTACCTGTTCTATTACTTTCCTTTCTCCTTTTTCTTTTCCTGTGAACACAATGGTTTCTTAGAACACCTGGAGCTTTTCACGTGGCTGTATTTTGACATTACTTCCATTCAAATATGACAAACCAAGGGACTCAAAACCTCCATTTTGAAATTATGCCCATTTTTCCATCATTCTCTTGGTGTCCTTTCAGTGGGAGGCAGTTTGCCTAAAGAAAGATTTCAGTCCTGTTTTTTTAAATGTTCGTGATGTGTATTTACATTTATAAATACAGCTTCAAAAATATGTTAAAATGGTGCATGTTTGTGTGTCAGAGCAGGACTTGAATACCTTGCTAAAATTACTGGTTTTTTATAACTCTTTGTATGTACAAAAGAGTTAGAAGATAGATACAGAGCCAGATCTTGAACCCTTGGATCAATATAACCCTTACGATAATGAAGCTTGTTTAAGGGCAAGGCAGTTTAACTAGGACCTAGAACTGTGCTTATCCGGCCATAAGAACATGTGATTTTATCTGGCCTGATAGAGAGGGTCCAACAGAAGTTTTATCCTTCATAAAACCATGATGCAGTGAACACAACTTCCCAGGACATCTTTGTGGCTGTTCAGTTCTTCCAGCCAAACGCCAGCTCCTGAAAAGAATAAACTAATCCAAGTTCAGCATGATGTTATGCTCTTCTCTCCACTAGTCCTGTGTGTGCAGACCTACCATCTCCCCTTGAACTGAAAAAAAAAGCAGTGAACGATTGTCACTGGTTGATAAAAGTTGATACTTTCCTTGCCTTGGACTAGTTTTCAGCGAGGCCACCCAACCACTCAGCTGGATTAGCTGACTCAGGATGGATGGGAACACGTGACTGGGAGATCCGAATAGAATCACACAGGCCTTTGTTTAAGAAATGTCTACACTAATGAACAGGTGGAACCATTCCTTAGTTATCTAAGCCAAACGACATGATACTGCTTGCACCCAAGTGTTACCACACTAAAACAGAACAGTGTACCTGGTGTAAATCCCTCTTTCATGTTTGCCTTGAACAATGACCAGGCAATGAATATGCTGGTTTACTTGGATCAAAACCATGACGGCTGTGCTACGTGTAACAATGCAGACGATAAGGGGCAAAGACTCATGTCTGCACTCACCTCAGTGTGGGTTTTTTAGTATGGATACAGCCTACAGGCTTAGGCTGCAATGGAAATGCAATCTCAGATCATGGTTGCGTCTGTCAGACACCAACATGATCTGAGATGAGACTGTAGGCAGCAGCTGGCTCATGTATAACCAGTTTAAAACGCAAGCTTGCATCTGTCTGCACCTATCTCTGCAGGCTTTAATTACCTTTCCTCACTGCATTTGGTTGAGAGAGATCAAGTCGTAGCTCATGGTGGAGTGCTGGCATTCAGGATATCCTAGTTCTTGCTGACTTAACTTCCAAAACCCATTCGTTCTTCAATCCCGAATAATGATTCACAAGAAGGATGTGGACCTGAAGAAGCAAGTCCAGAGGATGTCACAAAGATGATCATAGGGCTGGCGTTCCTCTCCTGTGAAGACAGGCTGAGAGAATTGGGATCGTTTCGCTTGGAGAGGGGAAGGCCCTAGGAAGATCTTACATCAGCCTTCCAGTACCTAAAGGGGGCTTAAAAGAAAGGAGAACAACTTTTTACAAGAGAGTGTAGGATAGAACTAGTGGTAATGGCTTTAAACTGAAAAAATAGATTTAGATTAGGTATAAAGAAGAAATTGTTCATTGTGGGGGTGGTGAGGCTCTAGAACCTATTTCCCAGAGAGGCTGTGGATGCACCATCCCTGGAATTGTTCAAGGTCAGATTGGATGGGCCCCTACCCATGGCAGGGTGATTGGAATTAGATGATCTTGGGTTGGAAGGTCCCATGATTCTATGAAAATGGACCTGTTTAAAACGGTAGTCACCGATATTGTGAATTACAAGGAAAAAATCAGCATCAATGAAATCAGTGAGTCAACGATATGCAAAACCTGCCTATAAAAGGAACTGCTCGCTTGTGCTCAAGCAGTGTGACTTCAACAAGCTGGTGGGAAGGGGAGGAAGCTATGGAGGTATTTGCTTATGAAATTTCATATTCTCACCCTCTGACGCGAACGAGCATGCACAGACATAACTATCTGTGTATAAGTGTATCTGCATGAGCTTTGTCCGTGCCAGTAAACAAACATTGCACAGAAACAAACACTAGTATTTGAGAGCCTCTGTGACAGGTCAGATGGTCCCTGGCATATCGTTTATCCAAGCTAGCACTGTCCCAGACAATTCCCAGGCACAGCACAGGAGCTAAGCGTTGTTCCTGGTAGGCAAGTTGGAATTGACTATTTTATTTTGGAGGTAAGGAAATGGCCAGACTGTGCCAGCTGGCCTCCGGGACAGAGAACTGATCCTGACGCTGCCTAGCTCACTAGCAGAGTTATAGCCGAAATATCTGGCAAGAGTTTTGTCTTGGTCCCAATTCTGCAAGCTTGCCTGGCAGTAAGTACACAAGTTTCTTTCTCCTCTGCTGAGACTCAGCAGTGAGGAGCTGAAATACTGCTTTTTATTGATACAAGGATGAGGACAGAGCTATGCCTTCAATATTAAGGGAAGAAATGAAGTGAAGGGGCCGATCTGAGACAGAAAGCTGGAAGAAAATCACGAAGAACCAGCTTGCTGTCCCTGCTGAAGCCAGGAGCATGGTGGGGACAGGAGGTGTAACCTTTGCTTTTTGGGGCAGTTCTCCAAGCACACAGGCTCTTAGCTTTTACATATCTGCAGGAATCAGTTTGTCTTTCCTGACATAGATACGATTGGCTGCAAAACCATGTTCGTATTGTTACCTACTTCTGAGTGCTAAGAGGCAGCATCCATTAGCTAAGGTCCTGTTCTTATTATGGCCCAAGATTGTCTACACACAGAGACACATTCTGAGGATGTGGCTCCATCTTTTTCTACCCGTGATCACCTGAATGAGAGACAATGGGGAAAGAGGTCAGATGAGAGAAATGTGGGGAAGGGGTGGAGAGAGGAAATTTTTTTCTCAGGTTTTCTTTTCTCTCTAATTACGTACAGGTTGCTGTTTCTTCAAGTTCGATATATAGTATTCACTTAATAATAATAATTAAAGATTCTACTCATCATTTTGTCTCACAGAAGGCTTGCAAGGAGTTGTTCCATAGCCTGAGGCTAAAGCTAGCCCAGATATTAGCTGAACCAAACAGGGCTGTCATTGTGAGCCAGTCTGCACCCCTGCGATGTTTAAAAAAAAAAAAAAAGTTAAACTAATGCCAAAAGATGAAAGCTAGGAAAGTCTCTGGACTGCAGAGGAAAACAGAGATTGCAGAGGGCCAAATACCTGTATTTAGGCACGTACCACAGAACCTAAGGTGGACTTAGATTATGGGCTCTGAGGGAAATTGCTCAGCGGTTTATACAGCTTTCCTACTGTAGCTGGTACATGACCTTGACTCCCCACGTAATGGGAAGAAAAAGGTCTTGCATTCAAAACACTACTTTATAGATGTCCTTCAGCTATTGCATCTGGCTTTATTCTCTGACTCTACAGGGAAATAGGTCTTGGCTGCCTGAATAATAGGTGAAGTTAATTGTTCTTTCGGGCACACACTGCACTTTTCAGTTCATTTCAGGCACCGCAGAAAGCTGCTTAGTGCAGCCCAGGTAGTGAGTTTGTAATCTGAAGAAACAGCAAGGAGAGGAGCAGGGAGGCCTGTTGCTGAGCGAAACTGTCACCAAGCAGCCTGGCAGGAGCAGAGATCTCAGTGATGCGCAATGTTACAGACCCTCCAGCTCAAAGAGGCAGGGGCACTGCAATATGTCAAGCGAATCGCTGAATTTCAGCTCAGTGGAGAGGACAACACATACACCTGGGAACTGGGGAACATCTGCTAGAAGAAGTCACTTGAAAAATAACCTTGCGATGGCTTGGGAGAAACATCTGTGCAGCAAATGACATACCACCAGTAATGGAAGGATGGGAATTCAGAAGCTGGGGAAAGCATGAGAACCCTCTTGTGTCAATTGTACAGGGAGCTGGTGACAGCAGAAGGGGAATGTAGGTCAGCACAAACTTATTTGGCTCTACAGCTTTTATGCATAGGAGCTGATGCAGCAGCTGTCTAATTGAAATGACTGTGCAGCTGTTTCACCACTGGCCAATGTGAACAAGGGGGATCCAAACTTTCCCCCTTTTCCTTGTTCTCTACTCTGAAACTCTTTCTCTGTTTTATTGTTTACTTCCTGTAACAGTTTGCTCGCTCCTGTTTCCTACTCTGTATGTATATCACAGCAATCTGGGGAGGATATGAGTACTTTAAACCTGATAAATATTTTATCCTTCTAAGAGATGACGAATCTAACGCACAGGGTGATATGTTTTATCCAGAACAAAGATAGCTGATATACAAGATAGGAAAAAACTCCTGAACCCCTCACACCTTTACATTGACTTTTATTTTGTCCATTATTTTGGACAATCCTGTTATTCAGGTAGAGCAAAGTTTCAAATTAAACATATTCTGACAAGACGCGTTCCCTTTTGGAATTACTGGGTAAAATTCCCAAGGCTAAAGTATTTTGGGAAGTCAGATTAAGGGGTTACTTTTTGTTTCATGTGCCTCCAGATTTGAAGAACAGGAAACAGTTTCAATTGTCTGAATTTGTAGAAGTCAAAATCATGGCAGAGACTGCGTTAAAAACATACCAGTATGTATGATTGGTGAAAATACTCAGAAATGTCCTCTGGACCTCTGTAGTTTAGCTTAACTGCAGCCTCCATGAGTATAAAGACATCAGCTGCTCAAAGGTGACGACCTTTTGAGAAGGGACATGACTCTACAGCAGGGCTAGGAGAGCTCTTGGTAGGCCCAGAGAAGGAAACTTGTGGAAGGAGATCAAATCATAAGGACTAAATACTACAGCTCTAAGGAGTAAAAAGATATGACACTGAGCAAGGAGAACAGGTCTGATGATGGGTATTGGAAATGTGGAGGAGAAATCAAATGTACTTTGGGCAATATAGGTAAGTGGATAGGGATAGGGATTTGTGAATACCCAAGGCCTGGTGGTATAACTGAATGATTACTCTGTGTCTTTTATCCAGGTGTCAGCTCTTGGAGGGTGTTGGAGAAGGAATCTCGAATTAGATTAAGGTTTTATTTTCCTTTGTATGGCCATATCTCTTACTGAAGATAGCAGACCAACTACTCCGTTCATCTGAATTCTTTCCTGCCAGAATTTCTACAGTATAATGGCTGCTGTTTGATTGTTTTATGGATAGGCAATGGAAAAAATGGGAGGGGGTAAAACAAGAGAGTGAGACACTAGAGGCCAGAGACAGAGAAAAGTTAATTAGCTGCATATGAATTTTGAGGACATGGTGATTCTACAAGTGAACAGATGCAATACACTTAAGGAGAGATCTTTAACCTTCAGAGGAAGAACCTGAGTTCAGTGAAGTGGAAATACAGGACAGAAGGAATAAAGGAAAATGAACAGGCTTCAGAGGTCTTCTGTCACTCATGACAGTGCTGTAAGAAGGAGACTGAAGTTAGCAAGTCAAAAGCCCTAGGCATTTTTTTTGCTAATTTTATGCCAGGTTTTCTCCCTTTCTTCCTTCTTGACCAGCTCGTTATGGCTGAATTAATCTTAACAGCTCACCAAATTATCAGCACCAAAGAAATCAATGTGTAAAATGTAGACGTTCGGTTTGCGCTGCCCACCCGGGGTCTTACTATTTGAAAAATAACAAACTGACACTGTCATTACAAACCTTTTCAGTTCACTGTTCTCATAGGAACTCTTTCATGACAATATGTGAACAATTAATGTCACTCGATACAGTTGATGAAGTTGGAGGCAATATTTGCTCTCTGGTATTTGAAAGAATGGGACTGAAATTGGTGCACTGTGCAGCTTTGTGACTGTCACCAAAGCACAGGTTCACTAATGTCTCCGCTCTTCTATCAGGACTGTACTACCTTCTTATCACTGTAACTTTCCTTTCCCCATTGTTTCCCTCTTTATGCTCATGAGCCAACTAGGGATTCCACGCACTTCACTGAAAGAAGACCATTTTTGCATTGTAAATTCTATATATGTTCTGCTTTTCATGAGTTGGGAAAATCAGGTCTAAATCCCTTTTAGCCATTTCTGAAGATATGCCTAATTTCGTCATATAATCCATGCTCTGACTCCAAGAGAAGTCTGTAAGACTTGACTTTCCAAGGGACATCTGTAATGTTTTCTTACACCATTAAATTGGGTCCACACCTGCTTGTCTTCAGTGCATGCATGCCTGTTCACTCCTAGGCTCCCTTAAGCAAACCACAATAAACCCACAGATAACAAGACAGTGCTTTCCAGGGATCACTCCAGAAGCTGCTGCTGTTATACTCCTACCCAAGTGAGTTTTCCCAACACAATACCCTGAGGATTTTTGCTCTCAAACACTTCCATATACCCTCAGGCAAAGATTTTTCATGCATTGCTTTCCATGTTGCTAAACTATGGCATGAAAGAACACCACTGCATGGAGCTGCAACTCATCGATACCATTATTTTGCATCCTTTGTACTCCAAAGGACATGCACAGGACATCTCAGGATACCTCTCACAGGACCACAGAAACAGTGTTTGGGATGCTGCAAACATGCAGGCCAAATGTTCTGAAGTGTGTATGGCTGGCCCACAATAGATGGTCACAGCCTTGACTGCTGTAAACACAATTAACTCATGTAAAGTAGCTGAGAGAGCATAGTGTCCTTGATACAGACTGTGAGGAAGATATAAATATACCACAAGAGGAATTTGGCCTGGGACTGATCTCCTTGGTAAAGAGAGTGGACATTCTTCCACTCTGAGAGATTCCACATGGTTTGCACAGATAAAAGGCTTTGGTCCTTTTGAGATGAAAAAGAGATTTCTACTACATGTCAGCATGCTGCTGACGAGGTCTCATCAAAAATGCACCATGACCATGTCTCCCCCTTGGTTCCTCTGTAAAGCATGTAGCAACCTGTGTCTGCACCACAGGAAAAGCTGTTTGAACAGATCATCCTCGGGACTTGACATCGAATGCGATACCACACTCGAGAGTCTGTGTAGCACTTTCTGTTTGCGACTCTGTTTATCATACTACAAGTCTTGATTATTCTAATGACACTGGGCCTCTTCAGAAACACATTGTTTATACCCCCAAGGAGTTTGCTGCACACACAAATATTCTCAATCTACTGTATAAACAAATGCGTTATTCAGCAGCCAGCTGCAGTTCTGCTGCTGATAACTGGAAAAGGAGCTGACAACAACATAGCAAATATTACCATCACCTCTCAGGAGTCTGCAGGCTTGTACAGGGGTTGGATTAATTCTCCATCATTTCAGTGGGCTCTGGAGTTTGCATTGCTGTCTGCTTTGGGATCCTTAGTAGATTTTTGCTTAAAACAAAAGCCTTGACTGTTAACCCTGGATCTAAAACTTCCTTTTGTCCTGTTTGAGCAAATGCCTGATCACGGGTGTCAGAAAAGGAGGCAGTTATTAGAGCCACAGCTTTGGGAATGCATCAAACACAGGTAATTCCCTACTAAAAGCAGACGAGTTGCAAGAAGGTATGGGTTGGCAAATAGTCATGGTATTTTTTCACATGGTGGTGTTGGCCTTTGCTGCCTCAGTTTCCCCTGCTGATTCACAGAAGCCCTTTGTTTGGATAACGGGTTTTAGAAAGAGACCTTCTAAGGTGTTTAAAGCCTGAATTCCATTTGGGAGGAAATGTATCTATGGGGAGAGGAGAGACTGAAGACAAAAACTAGGAAAGGAAATAAAGAAGAGAGGTTCTCCAGACACTTGCATAATATTACATAAGGATGACTGAAATGATTCAAAAAGAAATGGCTGAGTTTGATAGGCTAAATACAGCACAGCTGAAATCATATTCCGGCACATAGAACTGGGAGCCAGTGGAGATCATCAAAGGTATCTGGGTGTTGAAATTAATTTGACTTAGCAATTGCATATTGGTTTCTGCTTTCTGGCTCTTCCCAGTGCCATCTGTGAACTTCTATCTCCCTCTCTGAGTTGTTTTGGAAACACCAAAGTTAGGTTTCCTCCTTCTTTCCTTTGGGCCAGATGGGTAAAATGTGTAGGCACCACGCAAGCCAATCAAAACTACAAGAAGGTAGAATCCATCTCTTTGTTCCAGCCATGAAATGGGGGATACACTTCACTAAAAAATAATGGCTTTAAGAACTTCAAAGCACCTCTGTTTTTTTTCAAGCAAATCCAGTCTATACACACAAACGCAAATCCCCATCATCCCACCTCAGCTATCGAAACTCCACAACAGACTAATCTGGTCTCTAGAGATCAATGTTTTGATTGATTTGAATTTGATTGATTTGATTTGAATTTTTTTTTGTGTGTGTGTGTGTGTGTTTGTTTTTCCCCTAATATTACTTTCTTGGATGTGGATCTATCCCTCTCCAAATGAAGACGTCACACAATGAAGTGTGAACAAAAGAGGCAGCAAATAAATATGTGTTTGTCATTGTCTGTCCTTTCCTGCCTTCTTTCTTTGGCTCTCACACACAGAGACAACAGGACTTAGAAGGAAAGCTCTGTAATTGTGGAAGAAATTTAAAGAAATTAAGCAAATTTTTCAGCTGGCACACTCCTCATTGCAGATGCATTTTGTGACACTGGAGCCAGAGACGATATCCTGATTGCTCAGTCAGTATTTTACTGACTATTTCATTTTTTGGTTTAATGTGTGCATCCCAAGCTTCACTTTAATATTTCGTATGTCTCTGGAGTTGTGGTTTGGAGGTTTGTGCGAAAGAGTTTAGTGTCCCACCAGGGCAAGAAGACACAGATATTGAGTACTGCCATGAATGCCATCAGGATTCAAGCCTTCTCACTGGTTTAGGAGGAAGGAGAAGAACTGGAATCAGGCCAAAGCTGAGTCTTTTCTGCTGCAAAAGGGAGGGACACAGAGGAAAATACAGAGCTGGGACAGACACCCAGGAAAAAGTCCTCACATGCAAACTGGTCCTGAGGGAAGACAAGCAGGGGCAGTGACCAAAATTCAGTGAGAAGCTGCTTCCCAGCAGAGGCTCTGTCTCGCCATAGAGGGCTCTGCCATACATGGCATAATCAAGGTGATAGTCATTTTATGGCCTGAGATAGTCTACTCTCCTGGCACCCACCTGCCTTTTATCACGCCTGGTGGTCATCATGGGCAAAAGAATACCCAGAGAAGAATCACCCCATCTTATTAGCATTCCTTGTTTTCTAGCAATGCCAGGGCACCTGCACTGATGTAGTTGAAAGGCTCTGAGCCCTGCTTAGTGCTTAGACTCTGAGGGGCTGAGCAGGGAGACACTGCAAAGAAATGCCCATAAATGACCATTAGAGGTGGGGAGGAGCAATTCTTCCCTGGCAGAAGGATTGTGGACATAAAAGACATTAAAATTTCAAAGTACTCAATGGTGGCATAAAAGAAGGGGTTCTTAGAAAAATGTTTCCTATACTCAGCTGGTGCTCACTTTGTCCTGAGTCCTTTGTCCTTTCTTTTAAACCAAAGTTTAGAAAATAAATTTAACTTTTCCTCATAGAGATGTTTATAGATTTACACTGTTTTTGTCTGGCGAACTAAAACCATTATCTTCTAATTACACTCTCAAAAATTTGAAGGCCACAAGAAATATTTTTTTTTAAATAAATAGCTTTTGAAACTTACTTTCCAGTAAGTTTTTCCATACTGCAAGATTTCAGATTTAACCAGTGATCCCTCTATGAGGCCTGTAACTTCTGGTTGAACTAGGGAGTCTCTTTCAGAAAGACATCTAATCTTGATTTAAAGACTTCTTTAAAGACTATTTAACAACTCATCAAGCTTGTCTGGGGCTTCTTTGGTTTATAGAAGTAATGAACCGAGTCCCCCATCCTCCCCTCCTGGAGATACATCTTAATGGAAAGTAAAAATGCCACAGTTACGACACACCATGTGTGGGACATAAAACATCACTCTCACTCTACTACCTGTATCGTATTTAATAAAGTACCAACAGAGCAGCAATAATGTACACTGGGAATCAAGCATCATAAATAAAAGGAGGGAAATGTAATAATGGGAAGTTGGAGAAAAATATGAAAGCAGCTGTAAGAACAGAAACAGACAAGAAAACAAAACAAACAAACAAACAAAAAATTAAAAAACCTCACAGCCAGGCATGGAAATAATGTATTTTAAAGTAGGTGCACTTTAGAGGATTCTTCCTAAATAGAGAAAGACATACACAGGCGTGTGTGTACACACACACACACAAACACACGTGACTTGCCAGGTCTTACCAGATGATGTAGTTGAGGCTGGCTGAACTTAATTAACTTGCATGAGTGGTTTTAGATTTTAACCTTCCTTGTTTATTTGCTTTCACTGTGCAGTGGTAAAGACTTTCAGACATGGAGGGAAGGGGAGGAAGAAGAGAGGGGTGAAATGACTCTTGAAGAAAATAATAAACAGCTTCATGTTTGTCCAGTTGTTTGGTTTTAAGGATGAAGGGTAATTGCTCAGCTGTTGCAAACCAGCCCAGCTCTGATACTGATCTACACCATGTGAGAATCTGGCCCTGGGAAGATTTTCCTCTCTGTATTTCAAAGATAGTTAATATCTCTTTTGTCGCTAAGAGAACCACTGTTACCTGACACAAAGTCCAGCGGACACGGTTTGACTGCTTCCGTAGTTCTCTTAGCTTCTGAAACAAGCTGTTTGCATCCAAAATCACTTAAAGGAATCGTCCCTGATCTTGCTAGTGCCCAGACCATGCCTGGAACCAGTTTGGGAAAGTGCTAATTGCTCTAAGCTAAAGACTTGGCTGGCAGTGGAGAAGTTTGGAAGAATAAGCTCCAAAGTCAAGGTCTGTGCCCTGGCTCTGGGTAATTCACTAATTTAGGCATTGGCTAAGCATCTAGAACAAGGTGGCGTATATATAAAGACAACATGGGTCCTTTATGTTTAAATTTAAGTGTGTCAGGACCTTTAACTCTTTTAAACCATAGAATCATGTATGGAATGGTTTGGGTCTGAAGGGACCTTTAAAGATTACGCAGTCCAACTCCTGTGCCGTGGACAGAGGTACCTTCCACTAGATCAGGTTGGTCAAAGCCCTGTTGAATCTGGCCTTGAACATTTCCAGGGATGGGTCACCCACAACTTCTCTGAGCAACCTGTTCTAGTGTCTAACCACCCTAATGGTAAAAAACGTCTTCTTACGTCCAATCTAAATCTACCCTCCTTTAGTTTATCACAGGATACTGTAATGGGGATGGTAATGGGGACAAGGAGGGAGACGTTGAAGAATTCTTCTCCATCAGGGTTTATTTGCTGATATGGGGGTTTCTGCAGAGAGAATAATCTGCATTTTACAAAGAGAAAAATCATGCTGGTTAATTTGAGAGGGATGTATGAGTAGAGTTTACCCCTGGAGAAAATGGTAAAGGTCCAAAGTCTGAGATGCAGCTGAGATCGAAGGTAGATGTGTGTTCCCACCTGCTTGGCAAGGGACCCTTACCACTCTTTTTCTGCCTGTCAGAAACAGAGCCAGTCTGAGCTAGACTACAATGGTCTAGCAATATGCCTACCAAAGAAAATTAAAACAGCAACAGGAAGCAACAGAGGGCTGCAAATGTTTGTCCATCTGTAATCTCAGACCTTTGTTCTGGCCTTTTGCTCCTGACTGAGAACCCCAGCTCACTGCTTCCAAGGAAATTGTATTAGTCCCTTGCACATAAACACCCTGCCAGCTTGACAGGGGCGGCGAGGACGCTCACTACTGACCTCTGTGCTGACAGTCGGTGCGGATGAGCAAGAATCATCATGGGTAAGGATTTAACGTGACAGCAAAAAGACTGACAGCCACACTTAACAATGCAGTTCAGCTTTGAACAGTGATGTGTAAAAATGGCACTTTCTCACTCAGCAGATCAGCTGCCTGGGCCGAGCTGCTGCTACACCACTCCAAAACAATAAGAAAAATGCAGAGGGAAGATTTTACTTGTGTCAGCCCTGTTGAAACACTGTTCTTTTACTTTCAGGTCAACTGAGCTGTGCACTGAAATTCTTCATTGTTGTGGTGAAGCCTTTCTGTGTCAGGCAGCGAGAACTCAAAGTGGTGCAAACAGTCCCACCTGCCTCCTCAGACATTGCTGTAAAGGCTGCTAGGGGAACACAGCATGGAATCTGGGGTACAGTAATCACAATTTCCATTCATGGATAGGAGGGAGGGGGGAAGGAAGGAAATGCAGGGCTAAGTGTCTATGGCTTTTTACAAAGTCAGTTGAGAAGAGTGTCTCTGAAACTCGGAAAACTTCAAGGCATCTCAAGATAACCATCTGTGACGGCTGCATAGGAAACCAGTAGAAGTGAGGAGGTGCCAATGGCTGTAGAAGACCTTGCCTTCTTGGAAACAAATCTAATGTGAAAGAACTGGCTATTTAAAAAATATATATATATAATGGCAGTGTCCACACTTTTGGCACCAAGACCTAGCAGTTAGAGGGCTCTTCTTGGCTGGTAAAAGACAAAAGTCTCAGATGGACCTTCACAGACTGCAGTTGCTTCAGCTACCGTATCTCATACACAACGTCCCACCTGCTCTCTGGAATATGGATGTATTTTACCATAGATAAACCCTTGGATAAGAAACAGATACAGTCTCTGGGCTCAGGATGAAAACACCAGGTGTCCCCTTCCTTCACCAAATGCTCTGGTCAAGGCACTAGGCAGGTTGCCTCTTGCCTGATGTCTGCCTGATCTTACATTCCTGGCTGTACACTCACCCAGAAAGTCCTGTAAGACGGTGGTTATAGCATCCTCTTGGGTTGTTGTGATTTTAGCCACTCAGGCTAAAGCTCTCCTGAAGCCCAGGTCTCTTGCTTCTTCAGTGCAAACTGCAAAATATTATGCCAGGTTGGCAAACATGGGTGACCCCATCGTCGTGGAGTAAGGACCCTGTTTGCTATAAAGGCTGGTCAGTGCTCAAGGCCTGGGTTATGACGAGGCCTGAGAGGTTTGTTTGGCTTCTTTTTTTCACAGAATAAACACTTCTGGCCTCATGTGTTTAGCTGACGGCCAGCACTAGTATTACTGGTGCTGAAAGGCTGTGGCCTGGATTTCTGCCAGGTAGCTGGTAGGTTTAACTCCTGTCTTCAGAACGCTCTGGGTCCACGTGTTCTTACCTCTTGCTGATTGTAAAATGAGTACATTACTCAAGGAAAAACAGGTAAGCAACACAAGAGAAATCTCTTGCAGAAAGCAATCTCTCCTAAATCCCGTGCTGTGCTAGATAAGTGTTTTTATTACCTCCAAAATGTCTGTTGTCAAGAAAGAAAAAAAGAAAAAGAAAAAGGGAGCACCCACCACCACCACCGAAGAATAAACAGCAAGAGATTTACTTTTTTTTCAGTAACCGGTTTGCAGTTCAGCAATGCTTATTTGACTCTCACAGAGTCTCTATCTATATAAACTCTTTCATTATTCTAGGAAGAGAATTGCAATAAAATGCCACAAAATGTCATTGATTCAGTCACTACTTTTTCCTGACCAGAATTTCACCACTCCAATGTCATACGAACTAGACACGTGGCACACGCCATCACTAGGCCTCTTTTCCCAAAACACAGCTTGATTTTAGCTCATGAGGTGCTTGCAGGGTGATATTAGCCAGCTGTCACGGGAGGGTCAGATGATATTAATGGGAACTGGCATGTCTATTCAGCGAGCAGAGCTCATCCCTGCAAAAATCAGAGGGAGTCTATTTCAGACAGAAAAGGGAAATCAGAAGAAGCACAGTGAAATGGCAAAACTGCTACCAACTTGAGCAATCCAGTAACTCATCACCTGAGTATAGTCCAGGTGAATGTAAGGAAGCCACAAAACAAGACTGGGTCTGCAAACGATTTCCTTATTGCTTGTACCATGTAATTTATTGAACCTCAGTCCTTGCCTTCTAAAGCTCCGTGTCTGAGCTCTGAGCCTATGACTTCAACAATGCACCAAAATCCTGGTTGGCAATAATATTCGGGCTGTGGCTTGCCAGTCAAAAGGCATCCTGCATCCTGACAGACTTGATTTTCATGTGTGCTGCAGGGCAGCAAGTTTTAGCCCTACTGTTCACCCAAGAGTATGCATAACTTAAAAGTGTATGAGCAGTCTGGCTGACTTCAGTAGGACTACAAATACGTTTACATGCCTTAGCAATTCACTCATTAGTACACAAAAACCATATTAGATTTCTGTCAAAAGGAAATTTGAAGTTCACTTTCCAAATGCCAAAGGCCTGTGCATTTACCAAGAACAACATTTAGCTTTTCCTCAGGGCCACAGAACTTGTTCAAAGGAGAAAAATCACCCCAAATGGACTTTTCTTGTACCACAAGGATGAAAGCGAAAATTCATTAGATAAAAAGGTCTACATTTATGGTTAAATATTGGATGTGTAATTTAAATGAGAAAGCCAAGTTGAATGCAAAGCAATTACTGACACTTAATATTAGTCAGACTAATAAAGCAGCAATTAAACCTCATTATACAGCCATAAAATTGATGTGTAATAGATTGATTGCACCAAATGCTCCTACCGATGTTTGATGGCGTATCATAAGCAAGGTGAACTTGTTCATTTAATTGGCTGATCAAAATAATTTCCTGCAATGGATTTAAGCTTACTGTATTTCTCAGCTTCAGATGGCATCAGTGACGGTACAAACAAACAAATAAACAGAATGAAAGGAGAGAGAAAAAAGCCTACAGACCAGCTTGCTCTATGGCAAATACTGTCTATTCCATAGTATAATATTCTTTCTCCCAGGAGATCCACGGTTATTTGAGAATCTTCTTGCCAGCAGCACAATTTGGATCTTGCACAGCAGCTCTGCTTCATTGTTCCCTCCTCGAATTGAATGTGAGGAGCTGAAGGGAGCCTACATGTAAATGTTTTGTTGAATGTTTGCAGCTGACATGGAATTCAGCACCTTAGAGTATATTAAGTCCAATGATTAAAAGAAATTGTTGTTGGAAACCTAAAGGGTAAGTGGTGAGGGGACCAGTAATAAAAATCTTCTAAACTCCAAAATTACATCTGAACCTTTTTATTTTGTCAGTAGGTTCAGACCTAATCATTCTATTTAATCAATGTCTAAGGGTCAAGCAAGTCAGGTTCGCTCCCTTTTTTAACACAAATTATGTATGTGGGTTCTTGTGATCAATATAATTTTTTAAAAGGATCAATTCCTTGACGATTAAAAACCAGAATATTGCTGAAGACAATTTTGGGCTTTGGTTCTTGTGGATTTCCATATCACTCATCACTAAGGCCATATAACAACCCATTATCCCTAGCTACCCATCTTTTCGTTTCGCAGCATCATTACTAAATCTTGAGCCACCATGCAGCAATAAAACCAAATGAATGATCATATTTTCTGCTCCAGCAACATCTGCCTTGGTCAAGAAAGCTTTATTTTTCTACATGGACCTCGTTTCTGCAGCAACTGAAGGGTTCACAAAATCCATAACTCCATGTCAGAGGAACCCTTTGTGGGGAAGAAATTATCTGAAAGACAAAAGTGCTTAGATTTACCCCCAGGATCCTGTGATGAAGCAGATTTTAAATCACGAGCTCCTGTACAGCTGTCCAGCAAACAGTGAGCATTTTCTATAAGGGAAAAAAAAAACCTTTATATTAAAATCCCAAGAAGACTGTGGTCAACAGAAAATTTGCTTTTGACGTCAAGATTTTCCCAAGGATTTTAAACAATGCTACTTAGTAAAATCCAGGCATGAGAGTAAAGGAGATTAGAGGGCTATAGCCCATCCCTCATTTTAGTGCTAGTGATTTAGCTAGCAAAGTTTCCTCCACAAACCAAAAATCACAGAATCAGAAAATATGTAATTTTTTTATCAGGTTTTGAGTTTCCAACTAATTCTGTGAGAAAGTCATCACTTGCAAAATCCTGTTGCTCTTGCGAACTTTTCTCTTTCCTTGGTCTGTGATGTGCTTTGGTTCATGCTGATCAGTTGTGGTTTGAACTTAATTTGGGTTCCAGCAGAGCAGTGACCGCAGGTCAGATTCATTACTCCCTCATCCTACAGAGCTGAAACTCCTTAGTTTCAAATTCCTGGAGTTTCTCAGAACCAGACACAACTGCTGTATGAGTGGTATGTGCTGCATTGCTACACGGTCAGGTGGAATGGCTCTGAGCTAACACCTTGACATCTATCCCTCTGCTCTCGTATGTGATTTCAGTTCAAGAGAGCATCACTGGCATTAAAGTAGAAGAACATAGTGGAGGAATGAGGCACTGCTCAAATCTGTGAGACTTTATCTGGTTTCACTTGGCCATTTCCATTATACCACATGAAAAAATAATACTATATAATGAAGAAGAAATTCCTGAATATACCTACTTATACTCCGTTTTTTCAATGTGGATAAACTAAGGGGGGGAAAAGCTTAATTCTTAATAAAACCTGGTACTTAAATCCCTTGGAAGGCTGCGGCTCGCAAGGATCACATCCTTTCACCTCGACAGCGCATGTTCTACTGTTCTAAGATGAGATTCTTAAACACAGGATGAAACATTTCAGCCCATATTTGGGTTCTCTAGCCCATGGAATGCTTTTAGAAATGATGCCAACCTCATTTAAATGGAACTGTGAAAAAATTGCCTCTTTCAGAAGTCAGGTCTCATATTTATTGTCTAAATATTAACATTGGATCTTGCTTTTGGCAGCTATATTTGTAAATCTTGATCCACATTTTGTGAAATTTTAATTAAGAATTTTTAATCATACATTATGGTAATATATCAATTTCCCTGTAGTAGATCTTTGTAGCTCTCACCCC
>NW_010404660.1:10108-19346 GCF_000710305.1 Buceros rhinoceros silvestris | reverse complement strand
TTATTTTTATATATATAGTTTGGACGCGTTTGTCTTTTGCTCCTGGATTATTTTCAGCGAGCTCCCACATCAAGAGGGGAGGGCGGGAGGGTGGAGACGAAGAATGGAGCACAAATAGACTTTCTGTCCTAATCTTCTGGGAATGTTCTGAACACCTTCCTCATCCTTGAATTTGTCTAATGGTTACTTGTAGGCATCAGACGAATTTATGTCCAGCGTTTGTGCAAGAAACTCAGTGTAGCGGTAGAGATCATTGTGTGCAAACTCCCAGGCTGGTCTATGCTTTTTAAGCGGAGGTAGGAATTAGTTACGAACTGCAGTTCTCCTTCTCTCAATTACTTAGACAAAATGGCCAAATTCTGCTCTCAGCTTTGTGTGCATGGTTCCCTTTTACTTCAGAGAGTGGGATTTGACCTCCTGAGTCTCACTTGTGTGACATACCGATGGCTCTTCTGTTCTGTTGATTGGATTTTGCTGCTAAGAGCATACACAAACACTTTAAAAATGTCAAGTTACCCAACTTAGTTGACAGTATGTAAAGCAACATTTACAGTCCTAGATTCCCGCCAGGTGAATTGATAAAGGATTTCAAAAGGTCAGATTCTCCCTGTTCATAGCAATATTCCTTTTCCATTAATTCTGATGCTTCCAATATTATATTTAGAAAAACTTTCTAGTAAGAAAGTGCTTCTGGCTGCAAAACAGAGAAGCCAACAATATGAGAACAGACATTACCATCATTTATGCCAACACAACAGAGCTAACTCTGGGGCTTTGCATATATCTGGGTGATCTCGTGTAGGCTCTGAGCTGTGATGCTGCTAGCTATGTAAAAACAGCAATAAGCATTTCTGGCCAGAGTGTGAGAGCTTGCCTGCTATGTAAAGATCTTTTCAAGGTTGATTCTGCTCCATGTAACAAAGGTTATTTATGTGGATGAGGAAGAGTAACGAACTGTACAGAAGTTAGATCTGTATATTCTTAAGTATACAATCTGGTAACTGAACCAAAAAAAAGATTTTTAAAAAAAGAAGACTGGATCACTGCAATGCAGTTCACTTTGAACTTTCCATTCCTGATGGATTTAAAGGTTTCTGCCATGTGTATAAAACTAAATTACATTTAGCTAGCAAGGGTATTAGAAGAGTCCCTTTTCCCTGTGCCCCCTTTTCTTTTGTCACCAGAGTGTCCTAAAATAATGAGCTGATGTAGCTATGTTCATTTTTTTGATGATTCAGGGGGATCCTGGAGCTTCTCATCCAAGATCCAGAAGGCAGCAACTTTAATCTCTACATATGCTTTGGTTTTTGACCTGAGCATGTGGGATTTGTGTTTGCACTCAAGTGGCAGAACCCCTTATCTCTCTCCCCACCACCAGATGCTCTGTTCATCTCTGACTCTCCACCTTCCTGTTTTACTGAATATTTAAACCAATTATCCCTAAAACTTCAAAGCTAGTGAACTGCAAGCAGGGAAACTAACAAATGTCCGTCCACCGTTTCTAATGTGTTTTTGATTTTTTTATGTTTTATTTTTTTAAAACTAAGCTTGAACCAAAGTCAATTTCTAGCAAGCTGCTGTACTAATGGACTAGTTTGTGTAAGTGCAGTTCAGATGCAGAGAGGCGATAGATGCTACTGACAATTTCTTTTTCATTTGTCTTTTGTTTTTATTAATTTTATATAAAAGTTGCTGCTTGTTTTTAATCTTTTCTTTTTTTTTTGGTTGGTTGGTAATTTGTGTTATCCTTGGGGCAGACTCTTAACTTGATTTTAATTTGTTTTATTTGATGTGTAAATAGAATGGCAATGTCAGGGGAGTGTTAATCCGACGGGTCCCACCCTCATCCCACCAGTATGGATAAATCTAAGTATTTTTTGATGTGTCTCTATGATTTCAGGCTGTGCAGGAGACTTTTAGGGCTACAAATATTACTGCAGAAAAGGAAATTACCCACAGTAATAGCTTCAGAGCAGTGAAAGGTGTAGCTGTGTGAGCTTCAGGGAAGCTGGGAAGAAGTGGAAGAGGAGATGCTGGTACCTACCTACTATGTTGGGTGTGGTATGGAGGCCATAGCGCCATTTCTACCAAAGGAATGCAAGTCCCTGGGACTTGTGTTCAGTGAAGTAAGAGGATGGGGAAAACTGCAGCTATGACATTCATTCCTGACTCTGAAAGTTCCTGCTTACTTTCATGCCTGTGCAAAAATACGTTTTATTGAAAAGCGTTTTTTGTTAAAGGAAGGATACTACCAGTCTTTTCTCTGGTGTATCTTCTGCTCCCTAGGAGTTTTATGGTGGGGTGGGGGAGCATGGTCCTTGTATATATCTAGGAAACACAAAGAAAGGTGGGCCTTAAATCAGCGGAAAATCGTCTCTCCACAGTTCAAAGAGACTGTGCCGTTAGCTGTCTGAATGAGTTTTCATGCCCCATTCTTGCTGGTTTGTGGTTGGGAGAGGGTCTTGTTGAGTACATATCTGGAACACTAATGCAGCTTGGATGGTTTATTTATTATAAAAATCTGCTTTTTTTCCTGACTACCTTAGCATTGGTCACATGGCTTTGGTGTGAGCACCTTATACCCCCTTACCCTCCTCCCCTCTACCCCATCACCCTCTCCGGGGCCCAGATTCCAGGGAATTTCTTAGCAAGTCTTTTTCCGAGAGAAACTGAAAACTCACAGAGTAGCCACATATCCAGAAAAAACTCGGTTTTGCTTGCAGAAGCTGACATAATACCCAAACTGACCATATCCCATGGCATCCATCACCAGTGTGCTCTGATTCATTGTCCTAATACAACCCAAATGACTGACTTGCTCCTGGAGCCTGCTTTTCATCCCTAGCCATGTTTTGTCTCATGGATGCTGGCTACTTCCAGGTAGGTGAAGGACCGTGGGTGTACAACTGCCTAGTTAGAGAGCATACTCTCTTTCAGATCATGAAAGGAATATGAAATCATGTACTAGAATTTAGCAGAAGTTACTTTTTTAAATCATAATCATGCTGACAGCAGAAATTGATGCATCTGAAAAGAGACAATAGCAACTGTATACAGACATAGTAAATATGATCAGAAGGAATTTCTGTTAGAAAAGGATAATAGCATCTCTTTTTCAGAGGTCCATGTATTTAAAGTTTGCGGGTTGTGTATCATAGCTGCAACCATGCCAAAGTACATATGCAGGAAAAGAGAAGGTGAAAAACTCTCTTATAGCCAAGGACAGTTAGCTCAAAATGAGAGAGATTTACAGAAATACAAATTCAAGATGCCCGGAAGGACAAGAACAATTTAGGAAATGGCTTCATTGTTGTAGACTGGTGAGGAATTTTTTTTTCTTGTGTTAAGAAAATCTCTTCCAGTGTGGCTTTAGCACACTTGATCTCCTCAGAACACACTCTCCATAGTTATTGGAGAATGATCTACGAACAGCACATAGAAAGTTCACACAGCTACGGCTGCTTAGAAGAGTCACATCTGTCTATTTAAATCTCCTTAAGAGGATTTATTCTGGTTTACGTTACTGTGCAGTATGTGTTAGTCTGAGTACATATTTATCATGTCACTCTGAGATGGTGTGTATGTGCATGCACTCAAAAAGCTGTTGGGGAGAACCATGCCTGTTATGTGCACAAGTACCTCATTTTTAAGAGATTTTTTTTTCCAGCCCATAGGCTAGTGTCACTTCAGTTCACTTCTTTGTTTTCCTTTGGGTAACTTGTGATGACGCATCGTTGCTTCTCTTCTTAAGATCCTCTGCTTCAATAAGTAGTTGTTGAAACACAAATTAAATTGGATTGAAAAAGTCACTTTACCATGAGAATGGGAAATATGGGCTCAGATGAACCAGCAAGGGAAACATACTTGAAACTTCGTGTAAGAATGAGCTGCTGCTGTTGGTCAGTAGTTTTGTTTGAGTGATAGAGAAGTTACTTGTAATGAAATACCAGAACGTTAAGAGGAAGATATGTATTCTGATGGCTCATATTATAGACCTTTTAGGACATCAGAAGCTTCAAGTTTGAATTATATCTTTATCTGACAAAGAGATTTTCAGTGGAAATAATGTAATTATGTAAATAATGCTCCTGATGTATTTAGAGTTACAGCTCGTGAAGATACTTGCTGATCTTAACATAGAAGAACAAACATTCTCTCAGTTTGATAGCTTTTCATTTGAATGATCCACTGCCTCTACTTTTACCTCTTCTCTTGTTTTAATTTTACATACTTCACAGTGAGTATTAAATGTAGACAAAAATTTCATACTTCTGAACTTTTGGTATCTTGCCAAAATATTTTAAGATAATTCATTCCTTTTTTAAAAAAAAAAAAAAGAAAGCATAGAAATAACCAGCTTTGCTCAGGGGGCAGTAAGAGAATGGCTGTTACCAAAGTATGTTACAGAGAATTCTCCATGTTGCATACATGCCAATGATTGTGCGAGTAATACAAAATTTCTTCTTTTTTTTCTACTTCTCTTAGAACTATAACCTAATGTTTTGGTTCGTTCTGATGTTTAAGTCTCATCTCTGCAAGCCTTGCTGTGTGCCTTGGCTCAGCACGTGTTTCTGCAGCTGAGTTACTGAGGGAGACGGCAGTGTGAATTCCTTAACTCTGTGTGGTCCTGCAGAGCAACGTTCTTGAAAACAGAAGTTCCCTCTTTCTTTGTTACAAAATGAGCAGAACAGCCATTACAGCTGGAACCATACCACAGATGCTAAACCAAAACAACATGTAATTCACCTTAAATATCAACAGAAATTTTCTTAGATAAAAAATGACTACAAAATCATCTTAGAGAGATGAGTGCCTTCTCATGGTCACTAGAGTTTTGGGACAGACAAAATAATGCCTCTGGTCCAAACTATCAATGACACTTGGTTTTAAACCGGAAGTTTAAAGTGTAGATCTATTTATTGCCACATTAAGAGTCACGATTCCCTATTCCTATTTTGCTTGAAATGGTTAAATGATGCTTATCCACAGGGTCTGGCTGTACCTGTTGGATGTACCCCTGACTGCTGCCTACTGTGGAGTGTCACCAAAGGAGTAAGCCAGCCTGCTGCACCCCACTGGGCTATCCTCACATAGCCATCTCAAATTCCTTTATATTTTTGCAGCCAATACCTCTTCCTTCTCCCTCTCTTTCCGAAATACTAAGGCAATACAGAATTCAAGATTCATACCTTGCAGAAGTTGCCCTTTTCAGTCATTAGATCTCACTCCTGTTGCTGGTTGTGAGTCTTTCTCTTCTTTCCAGGGGAGAGACCCCTAAAGTACTTCCAAGATTTTTTACAGAGGACGCTTTGTCATAAAATTATTGCAGTTTGCAGTTTCTTAAAATGTTCGTATCTTTGACTCCATGATCTGGCTCCCTGTATGTCAGCACAAGTAATTTCAGTGCTTTTGGAATGATGCAAAGAAGTGATTCCTATACTTCAGTATCTTCACAGCCAAACAGACGGAATAATGCATGAAAAAGAATGTGATGTTTTTTTGGCTTATCTGTCTTCATTGGGTCTGTCTGCCACTTTTCCCAGGACACTCCTAGTGGGTACATGCTCTGAGCTTTTCCCCCCCATGGGATGCTGTTAGAAGGGCATTAGGAAGATTGCACTGGAATTACAAATAGTTTAACTGTAGGAGAAAAGACACCTTTTAGTTGAGTAGACAAATAAGGTCAGCATGTGTATCAAGTACTTCTTTTCTGACTAAACTCCTAAAACCAAAGCAACTACTGGGCTTTGCCTTGAGGATTCTTTTAGCTCTGTCTGCAGTACCTTGCTAAGAACCGTCTGTAACTGGAATAATCTGGGCCCCTTCCCTCTCTCCTCACCCCTCCCTCCTTGTTCCTTCCCCCACCTTCCCTCAGCGAAAGGTAGCACCATACAGCTCTGAGAACAATACTTGTGGGTAGCAGCTGGCTTCTGGCACCTTCATAAAATACCTCAGCATAGCTTAGCATTGTCGCAGAACTGGTTTTAAACTGAAAAAATCAGAAGAGAAAAGGAAACTTTATAAATAGTGGAGATGATTCTAGCTGTAGAGTTTAGTTGAACTGATGTTTATTATGATTGATAAACATGATTATGCTGTATGTATTTGAGATCCTGTTTATAGTTACAACTTTATAGGGTCGGGTGGGGGGGTGGATGTTGGGGGCAGAGAAGGGGGTTGACTGTGTTAGAAGGAAAACGTTTGCTCATGAGTTTTTTTCCTTGTATCTGTCTTGCCAAAGGAAACATTTTGTCGCTCCTGGGTTTGGGATTGTTGTTTGGTTGGTTTATCTGTGGTCTAATCTGCAGCACAGCACGTGGTGGCATGCAGGTTACTGATTGGGTTGCTGTTCAGGGTTCCTTTCGATTGTGCGCACACTTCCCTCCCTCTTGGCCTTTCCTTGCCCTTTGCTGGGATCTAAAGAGGAGGAAACACATATCCAGGAGGCTCAGGAGAAAGAAGATGGCTGTACTGGGTTAGAATCAACCTAGCTGGTGTAAATCCACTTTAGTTAGTTGAGTTGCTCCAGAGCTGAACTGGGTCCATTGTGTTTAACTTCAGGGAGGGAGAAGAATGGTTGTTGCATCTTAATCTATCTGGGAGAGCAAAAGTGAAACAGGTTCCTTTTATCCCCTTGTCTTGTTACTGAATGTAGGGCTTGTAGTTCTTGATAGTAGGTGGAAAACTTTTTAAACACTTCCTTTTCTAATAGCAATGCTAATCCTGTCTAGACCAAAAACTATGAAAGAGAAAACCAAACTGAGAAGTGAAAGCTAATCTACTCCTAACACCTGGCTAGTATGCCTGGAAGGGTTGAAATACTGTGAGACAGTCGTGGGAGAGGAGTTTTGCGGGGCTGTTGGTTGGCGAGTGAGTGGGTCGTTCTCCTGGCATAAGTCTTGGTGTTGCGGTGGGAGTAGCAGAAGAGCGAGTGGTTATTGCCTTGGGAGGGTGTTGCAGCCCCCTCCATCTGGACCCCAAGGCTCCCTTCTCATTTCCCTTCAAGGCCGATGGAGTGGGGGAAGAGGGGAGGGGTGTGCGTGGGTGTGTGTGCAAGTGCATGTGTGCACAAGCAGGTTCTCCTGGCTGTGTGTGGTGATCGAGAGAGGTGGGTTTCTAAAGGAGCTCGACTCCACTGGGGTGGGAGAATTCCCAGTGGCCTCATAGGGAACCAAAGGCACTGATACATTGTCAGCTCTGCTGTTCTCGGAGCGGGTAATAGGAAAAACTGGGAGGGGTTTTGCTGAGCTTTGGGTCAGTGTCCCTTTCTGTAAGGACCTCATCTCTTGTGGGCGCTCACACTTTTTCTGCATAGAGTTGCTTTGGCTCTGTGAAGATAAACGGTGTGGGGAGCTTGCCCAGTGCTGCAGGTCTTAGGCTGATGTTGGGATACAGTCAGGGAAAACTGTTTCTTTCCTTCAAAAGTGGAAGCAGTGTAGTCCAAGGTCAGAGTCTGTTCAACAGCTTTTGTGTATGGTCTTTCTCTTAAGAGAGGGACTTTGAAGACTCCTTTCTTTGCTCCCCAAAGTAGCCTGGTACACATCACGTACTGCGCTATCAGGCTGAGTTGTTTTATCAGTGAGCTTGGTGAGCTCTTGTGAAGAAAGGGAGGGAGGGAGGGAGGGGGAGAGGTGGGTTTTCCAGCTACTCTTCCTCCGGACACCAATTGGGTTGCAGAACTTCACTGAAAGCTTTACTAATAGAATTGTTGTTCTGACATTATGTAAAAGTGGTATTAATATTGTGTGACTTTTCAAAGAGCTAGTTAGATTTATAGATAGGTAATAGGGATATTGAAGAAATGACTTCTCAAAGAAAAGAGCACTTGGAACAAAAGAAGTGGAAAACAAGGTGTGCTTTAAGGAAAACAAATCTGAGGAAGGAAATGAAACAGCTTGTGTGAGGCGAGGGAAGATGATACCCTTTGGCGTTCCTTAGTGCTGCTGAGGCTTAGCCCCAGAACTGGAACATACCCCCTCTGCCTTATTTCATCTCTCTACTAAACAGGACATTGTCAAGTAGCTCAGACCAAAATGCTGATCCGTCTTAAAACTGTGTCAGTCTGCTGGTAAATGTTCTCCGGCAGAGCTCTACATGAAACCATAAGATACTTAATTTATCATGTTAGCTTCCCCTTTCCTCCCAAAATTCTCTTATCTGTTGTAGACCCCACTTCAGGATTCATACTGCCTTTGCTGAACCTTGTAGCAGCAGCTACTTAAGCCCTGTTCCCTGAATGTCATGATGTTGTGTACAGACCAGCTGGCATGTTGTGGTGCCATGGAAATCTGAAATTCTTAAACAAAGGGATCCTAAGACATGGGAAACAGCATGCCAAGGGGCAAATCGTGGAGATCGCACAACCCACTTGAGAAATAATGTAGGAACAAGAGCATCTGTGACATTGTCCTGAGAGCAAGGCAGTTGAGACAAAACCTTTAGTTCTTCCCCCATTCACTCTCCATGTGTCGGCCTCTGTGACCCCGGTGCTCCCTGCACCCAAGCGAGTCCAAGGGGAAAACGCAATGCGAAAGATTGGAGATCAGTGACACTTCCCGTAAGTTCCTGGGGAGCTGGACTGGGCCTCCCTGTGAAACTGGGAAGGGAAGGGATTGCTGTAGAGCTGCTCACGGGTGGTTTGACGAGGTCTGGAGCAGTGCTGGTCCCCATGGGGTGCCTTGCGTGCCAGCAGTCTGTAGGAAGGACCCAGGCAGTAGCTTCTTCATCCCCGCCAGGGCATTGTTCCATTTCCTTCCTCTGTGGTAGTATCTAAGGCTAGGTGTGAGTAGGTGTGGGGTGTTTATCCGCCACAGGTACAGGAGCTGTCGTATACCTCATTTCTAACTCGTAACTGAGTAACTTGCTTTAACTTTCTCCAAACCCTACAGAGTTGCCAAGTCTGCCCTCCCTCCTTTGATTAACACTGAACTCTGGCCTATAGCACCCCGTGACCTGCAACCTGGGGAGTGACCCCCTTACGCCTCTGAATGTCGCTGCTTAAAAGCTACTGCAAAGTGAGGGCAAATTGCAATCTTATCTTATTTCCTTTGGTTACAAGGGGTCCTCTTGATTAGTCTGTGAATATCCACCCCCTCCCCTCCACTCTCAGTGGAAAAGGGCCTCCTGCGCTGCCTTTCCCCACCCCAGGGCAGCTGTCCCAGGGCTGTGCTGAACTCCAGGGCCCGGAGGTGCTCCCCGCCCAGTGCTGCATACACGCTACTCACTTTTTAACATGACC
>NW_010404660.1:9350-9993 GCF_000710305.1 Buceros rhinoceros silvestris | reverse complement strand
GGTGCTCCCCGCCCAGGGCTTGATACACGCTTCTCACTTTTTAAAAGGACCAAAAAAAAAAAAGAAAAAGAAAAGAAAAGAAAAAAAAAATCTCCAAATATTTAATTTTCTTCTTTATTATTTGACAATCCTGTATCCCTTCCCCACTCTCCAACCTGGCCAGAAGCTGCATCCTTAACCCGGTCCATCTTTATTTGAATGTAGTTCCCCTACCCCCCTTGGGAAAGAGAAGCTTTGACAGGTCACGGTGGCTGCTATAAGTCGGGAGGGGGCGGTTTCTTTGTTTTGTTTTGTTCTTTTAAAATTTCCAGCCAAAACCAAAGATTTCTTAATGATTGTATAAACTCAAAACAAACAAACAAACCAAAGACAAAGGGCGTCTTCAGCACCAAGCCCATCTGTGAGGCCAGCCTGGCCCGGGGAAGGTCTCTGCCAGCCTGGGGGTTGGCCCCAGGGGCTGCCCCAGGCGAGGGGGCCCTGCCCCGGGCTGGCCTCTGAAACACCCCGGGAGGAAACTCACCGCCCCGGGGAAAACTCTGGTGCGAAGGCTCTGGGAGGGGGCGGCCAGAGGCTTCGCCGGGGGGGTGGGGAGCTGAAGACTTGGGTGCAGGATTGGCTGCTCTGCTGGGTGCTTTAACCCTCT
>NW_010404660.1:474-9304 GCF_000710305.1 Buceros rhinoceros silvestris | reverse complement strand
GGGGGCGGCGGGCAGATGCCTCGAAGGCGGGTTGAGGAGCTGAAGACTTGGGGGCAGGATTGGCTGCTCTGCTGGGTGCTTTAACCCTCTGGGGGCTGGGTGATGTTGATTAATACACGCTGAGGTGCACTTCTGAGCTTCCCCCCTCCCCCCGTCACTGCTTGGAAGAGGCTGTCCTGTTGTGAGAAATCCCTGAAAGAAGAAGAAGAAGCAGCTTTTTCATTTCTCCTCTAGTTCCTTTTTTCTAGATTTCTTTTATTTTTGCAGCACCACTGTGCAACTATGCATTGTATTTCTCAACCTTTTATGCTAGGTAGATGCCTGTGACTTTTTAACTTTTGGGGGGGGGATTGCAAATGGAGGAACTTTTTACATGGATCTTTTTAATCTCAGTTGATTGGGGGGTGTTTGGTTCTAGGGTCATACAAGCTCTATCCCAAAGCAAAATCCAAATGTTAATATTATTAGCCTGATGCAGATACCAAAGATAATTTCTTTCCTGCAGAACCTTAGACTTGTGTATTAAGTACGATTACCCAGCACTTGCATTAGTCTAACCTCAGTAATTCCAAAGCTTAGATGTATATTTTGGTATATTTCTGGGATATTAAAAAATCGTCGTTTAAATTCTTGTTTGTTTCAGTGTAATGCTCTTAAAGTCATAGCATGGAGATAACTGAACTTGTCCTATTCTTAGTAGTTTGAAATAATAGTATTTTTGTATGTTTTGGGTGTGTCTATGTATGTATTAACATAACAGTTTTCACTGCCTAGGTGTTCATAAATGAAAAAAAAACACAACTAAGGGTTTTTAAACTGTACATAATATTCCATGAGGAATTTCCACCAGACCACCAATTTGGATTGCATTTTCACTGATGGCCGCTCCCAACTGGGATTCTTTCTTTGTTTTTAAAGAGACAGCATGTTCTTTATTTTTCCCCTTGACCTGAGGTTCTTTCTCAGCGTAAAGGGGTTTTCACTGTTTTTAAGGGATTGGCCAAAGAGAAAGTAGCTTAAATTTTGTTTTTGAAAAAGTATTTATCATGTTACTTGGAAAACTAACCCTTTGTTTGAAGAATCAGGAATAGGAAAACAAGCCCTTCTAAATCTGGCAGTAGTTTTCAAAAAGACAGAGATCTGTGTATGTCTGTGGCATCTGGGCAGTCCCTTTTGCTTCGTTTCTAAATAAGACAAATTTTTGGTCTCAGTGGTTTCACTACTCTGAGCAACTGCCTGCTTACACTGGCTGGGAGGTTTTTTTTCCTCTTGTCCTTCCTCATATACTGCATCTATATGCTTCAGGTCAGCAGAACACTTGATGTTGAGGGCCATATGGGAGTACCTGTACCCAAACGCAACCCAAGCTTTTCTTGAGACTGAAATGTGAGAGTCCCACACATTTCAAAACCTTGCTGATCACACTAGGGGTGAGGAGGAAGGCAAAATGCTGTCTCTTTAAAGATGTCCTTTGTTATTATTATTATTATTATTATTTTCCCAGTGGTTGCCTACAGATAGCTGTAGGCATTGAGAGATTGTGTAGATTACAGTAAGTCAGAATGAAAAGGTAGATTTTGTGTAGATGCATTTGTCTGCTGTAATTTTTTATATATATTAAACTTACTGTAATTGTACAGTTCATTTCTGTTGTAAACATCATTAAACCATTTTCCAAGTGTTTTAACATGTATGCTCTTGTTTGTAGTTTTTTAATGTGTCAGGGGAAGGCTAATTCCCCTTCCCCCACTGCATCAAGCTGGGCCAGAAGATTATTCTTTCAAGCTCTTTGTCTTGTCAAAATGGAGGAGAGCCCGAGTTTTTTGGCATTCTGCTTGAAGCTATTGTTCTACTTCTTTATTATCAGCTCCTCCCCTAAAAGGGTAAAGAGCTTCTGTTGCTTCCTAATGGCAAAAAGAAGACTCAGCTCACACCTATAGTGAATGTCACTGAAACAAGCATTGGATGCTTTTTGAAATCAAGATCCATTTATATATAAAGAGCATAAAGGTGATTTTTCCCACCCCCCCAAGAATTCCTTCCCCGTTGTTTAGTGGTCAGTATTTTATGTCTGCCGAAACTTTTGACTTCTACGTCTTGCAAATATAGTTATCATGATTTAAAAAAAAAAAAGAAAGGGATCTTCAGTACTTTTTGTTCTTGCATCAAGAACAAGAGTTTTGCAATAGCCACTTTACTGTAGTTTTCAGCTCAGCTGTTTGAGGTATCACTCAATTCTCTCAGATTTTTGTCATTACAGAAGAACAGTAAGGGATCTAGGAGATTCTGTGCAAGAAACGTTCATTGTCACGCACGGGATGTCTCAGTTTGCTTTGGTTTTTTTTTTTTTTGTTGCACTAATTTTCCTTGAAATGTTCTTCAAAAGCTACAAGCACCTACTGCAGGTACAGTTTTACTGCTTAAGAAGTTAGGCACAGCCTTGTAATTTACACAGCTGCAATTTCAGCAAGTGTTTCTGCTGCTAACCCAGTCCCTTAAGAAATGAACACATAACCTCATCTGGGCAGTGCCCAGAGCAGCAGCTCTTGTTCCCACAATCTTGTTTTAGCTCTGCTCCCTCTGTCGTGACTGGTGGCGGCATGAACTGGGTCATGGTCAGCGGACCCAGGTTAAAGTACCCTTTGTTTTTCTGAGCTGCTTTTGTCCTTGCTGAGTCGCTTACAGGCTTCATTGCACAGTCTTGTAAGCCACTCGCAAAACCGAGGATGCAGCAGGAGGTGAGTGTCCCTTTTATATTTGGGCTTACAGTATTTTTCCAACCTCCCGCCCCCCCTCCTAGGATGTGTTTAAAAGTTCGTGTCGGAATACCGTCCTCCTCAGCTTGCCTAGAAGATTATGCTGCTGAGTGTAAATTGGTCCAGCCAGCCTGACTGCTACAGCTCATGAGCTCGTACCATTCCCACAGCTGTTTACTGCGCACACGCACACACAGGTCTTTGACACTAACTTTATTAGTTCATCTAAAATGCATTACGTTATTGAGCCAGTAGCTCTTTGGAATGATACCTGCATCATCTTTTAAAGGTAACCTGATGATAGACTGGTTTGGAAACTGCATTTACATTGGCTTTTGTACAGTTTCTGTTGCCCAGAAGTGATAGTTTTGGTCTGTTTCTGACATTAGAATTAACACACCAACTCCTACAAGGGGAGCCTGTTCTGCAGTGATAGCTGTCAGTGTTGCTGAAGTAAGGGCGCAGACGTTTCAGCCAAGCCCTTCAGCCAAATTGGATTCTTCAGGGTGAGTTTTCCTGGCTTTTCCAATATTACTGACTTTATCGGAGTCCATACTCCTTGTTTTCACTGTAACAGGGGTATCTTCTGCTGTCTGAGAAGTCTTCTACGCAAGTTAACTGTTTTTTGTTTAGCTGCAGGTGCCAGATGAGTGGCAATGCCATTGCCTGATCTTTTCTTGGAGCTCAGTGCTCATTTTCTTCATATGGAAAAGCTGTCATTCAGCCTCTGTTACTACAGGAACATCACTTTTTACAACTAAAGAAAAAAGTCATCCTCCTCTGAAGCAGTTTTTTAAAAGTAAATTTAAAGCAAAAAGTTTACCTGGCCTGTGTCAAGTAGTCTTAAGATAAATGCTACAGGAAATAACCACAGCCCTATCTTTACAAGTTCTTTAAATGCAATGAAACCATAATTACATGTCTTGATATCCCTGGAAGGAAAATATGAGCTGTGTGAGTAGGTGTGGTCTGGTCCCACAACACAAATCTTACAAAAAATCAGCCTAATAACCGCTATTATTGGAAACAACTTTACAGATATGTACATTTTAATAGCTGAAGCTCGCAGTTAAACATGATTCAGGAGGGAAGGGAGAAAGGACTGACCAAGTCCATTCGTACTCCCTCTGTGCATCAACCAAAGCAGGCTGTTACACTGAGAAAATACATGCTGCTCATGTTGGATGAACAAGGCTTTCCCTCCTCTCCTCCCCAAAGCAGGTAGGTGGGCGTCTCTCACTCTTGCCCATCCTCTCTGTGACTCCCACTTAGCGGGGGGGCAAAGGCTGCATTTGGAGAGCATCGTAAGTGTCCTTGGTCGCTGTACTGAGTCCCTGAAAAAGAGAAAAAACAGGTGAAGTACGAGTGTGGGTGCTTACGTCTCTCTAACTGACTGGTCAGGAACAGAGTGGCAGGGGCTCAGTAGCATAATTCTAATTTTTTTTTTCTCCCGCAGAGGTTTTTTTTTTTACTGCTAAGTGGTTCCTTAGTCTTTGTATGGTGTCAACAGCTGTCACTTACCTGAAGGCAAGATGCAGCCTGAATAACTGTTACGAACAACTCATCCTAACCAGTTATGCAGATTTTTACAGTACATTTTGTTTGTGTACTATTAAAAGGTAACAGATGCTACAGTGACCTTTTTCTGCTACTTCTAAATGAATAGACATCAAATCATGAACTTTGTTCTCTGGACTTCTCTTTAATTTGGAAGGGAAGTCAGGTGCA
This sequence comes from Buceros rhinoceros silvestris, assembly GCF_000710305.1. Lineage (NCBI taxonomy): Eukaryota > Metazoa > Chordata > Aves > Bucerotiformes > Bucerotidae > Buceros > Buceros rhinoceros. The sequence continues at coordinate 4,820 of NW_010404660.1, read as the reverse complement.
AGTCTGGTAAGCTGGCAGCAGGGCTTCAGATGGCTGTGAACCCCAGGAAGGATCCCCTCACGCCCCTTCCTGTGATGCTGCAGTCCTCCTTCTGCCAGCCTGCTCTGGTGGTGGTAAGTCAGTGGTACCGTGCGAGTTACAGATCCGTGCTGCAACTATGGAACCACCTACTCCCAAAAGTGGGGCAGTAGAAGATGTGGCAGAATTGCAGATCAGCCCAGGAGACTGCCAGAGCAGAGGTAACCAGGGCTTCCAGGAGTGAGGATTTAGCAAGACACGCAGTGCCAGCTTGTTAAACTTCTAGCTACCCTTCACCCCTCTGCTATGAGTACAGGACATTGATAAGAGGGTGCTTCCTACTTGCTACCTGTGGCTGTCTCAGAGGAGCAGGTTTTGAAAAAAGGTGCCGTTAGCTACAACATGGCTTGTTACAGCTCAACTCCCTAGCATGTGCTACATCAGAAGAACTATTTTACATGTGGTTTATTTTTGTCATTTTGAGATCTCAGTGGCAATGTACAGGCTTCTACAGAAAGTAAAATGCCTTTTGGAACAAAATAAGCCCAAATAAGGCCTTATTGATGGACTCCTTGTCCTCTGTTACATGTGTGCAATACTGAACCTCCCACCCAGTGCACCAAGGGCCTGGACATGCTGACTGGTTTGTGCTCTGTATGCTATAACGAGGTGGGCTGAACCACTGATGCTTTGACCTACGACAGCCTTTTGGCAACCCGAAGGTTTCCACTTAAGCAATAAACAATTCTGAGACAGAACTGTATGCAGTATCTGCTGCTGTGAAAAGGTGGTTCTCCAAGCTGCAGGACTGTGGAGATGGTTCCTACCAGAGCAGCTAAACAACTGTTTCTGCCAGCTGCATTTAGAACATACAGCCACTTTTATTAAAGTACCAGCAATATGGTATTTGCCCCAAATCTGAGTAACTAGCCTCAAAAACGTGCTTTGAAAGCTTTGCTTCACTGTGCATCGCTAACAGTGCAGTTAGATACATAACTACAGGCTACAATTAAGCCATGAAGATAGATGAGGGGAGCATCTGCTGGATGTGTTGCATACCTGATAGACAGCTTCGTTCCCTTTGCCTCGCCGCCTCTGCTGCTTTGGGAAAGAAAAACGAGCATAGGTTAATGGGTGCTTTCCCGATTACGCAGAAGGAATGAAATCCCCCACTCCCCCATCCTGTACTGAGGCTCAGCAGCTGTGCTTGGCCTGGACACACTCTGCACAGGAGGGAAAGCACCTGCTAAACCTGGACCAGCCCAGGCACGCTGTGAGGGGTGTGAAGGAGAAAATAGCGAGAATTGGAAATAAAAGGAAATTATTTTCATTTGCTGACATATTTTCCTGTCATAATGATACAATGACACTATTTCTTTGATTTACTGTGTGTAGAGAGATTTGGCAGAGTTCTTATAGATACTGATTATCTTATTTTATGAGCTTGAAGTCACACCTGGAAGAATTGGGGCTGCATTTTTGAGTTGCTGCAGCCCCCTGGTGTCCGAGGGACTCTGCTCTCTATCAGTCAGGTACAGCTAAGTAAGTTAGTTCTCCAGCACACATTTTGTAAGCTCTCTTAGATGTTCAAAAGAACTGCAGATAAGGCTCTCTGAAGACAAAATCACACAGGATTCAGTAAAATAGGTACTGGGACTGTCATAGTATTGTACATGGTAGAGCACACAAACCAGGTCACCCAGACCAGCAAGGTACAAAAAAACCCCTCCCTGAACCCGCTTGCTGCTGTGTTCCCGAAGTTACAGGGAGCTGCCAGGCACAGCAGCCAAGTTGTGCACCGGAGTGCAATTTCCAGGTGAGAAGGAGGGACAGCAGAGCTTACAGCCCCCCTGGATGGAGGCTGGCATGTCAAGCCCATGGCTTGTCCTAACTGCCCTACCACAGCAGAGCACTGACTGTGTCACAAACATGCGGTAAGGAGTAGTGCCTGCCACCACTAGAATTGCAACAATCTGTTAAATGATGTATCATGTATCTGGAATGGGGGAAGTGCTCTGCTGTTGCTATCCCTGTCCACCCCGTCCCCCCACCCACCTGTAACAGAAACATTCCTAAAAGCATGGTGTAACTTTATAAACCCCATAGCTCAAAAACTGAGCTTGATTATGGTAGAGGGGCACTTGAATAAAAAAGGGGAGTGGATTAAATGTTGGTCTTGCTTCAGAAGTTTTCAGCACTATATTTTGAGGGAAATGAAAGGTTATATATGACACTGACATAAAATAGAACCTTTTTCATTTTGCCATAAACAGCATCCCCAGATGGTTTGTTTTCAACACAAGCTTCCCTCCCCTAGCAGTTTGTGCACAGAGTTAAAACTGCCCATTGGCTGCTAGCTTGAGACATAAGGGGTGTGTTCCTGCTTAAACATTTGAGAGTGGAGGTGGAGGAAGGAGAATGTTTCCCCCATCATTTGTCTAAAGACAGGCACAAGGAGGAGCTTGCAAGAGCTTACTTGTGTGCATAAAGCAGACCAGCCTCGACAGCCCATAGAGGGAAACTGAACCTTCAGCTCTGAGTTGCTCTGGGGGAACGTGTTCAACTAATGTGAGTTGCTGGGCCACAGATGTTGCAGCACTTGAAACCATTTCTCACCCATCTCACACCCTCTGCGTCATCAGAATTTTTCTGTCGAAAAATTGAATTATGTTCCCTTAACATTATTCAGTCAGCCCAGGCACACTGCTGCTATACGGGTTGTGCTTCTAATATTGATGGGACAAAGCTTACTCTCTGATCTCCTCCTTGTTTTATGGCTACTATAGCACTATAGCTACACATCTTACGTTCTGCTGCACCAAACACACCAGTTACAGGGAATAAGTAACTGCTACCAGCTGTGCCTGTAGTGCTGTGCAACATGGGGACTTCCTCGTGCAAAGCAGCTACGTGCAGATGGGGCTACTGCTCTGTAAGGGAACAGCGATGAAGAATTTTTCATCCCAGGCTTTCACCAGAAAGGAAGGTAGGACTCACCTCTCCCTTCATTCCGATTTCACTGTACGCCTCACCCATCTTGTCCTTCTGCAGTGACTGCAAGCAGAGAAGGGGAAGGAGTCAACATCTTACTGGAAAAGCCAAGCCAGCCCCTGGGTGACTGTACTCCATGCCTGTGCTTCCGGGGCTGCCTTGCCTTCCAAGCTTCAATACATTCCGAAGAAGATAGGACAATGGTGGGACTTGACCAAAGTGCATTTAAGTAGATGCTACATGTGATCAAATCTGCTTGGTATATCAATACCAGCTCTTCTCCAAACACTTCATATAACTCTACCCTCAACAGAGTTGTTTATCATCTAGGCTGGTGCCAGATACCACAATCAAAGCCATCAAAGCTCTCCAAAGCAGCATTTGTTCAGGAGCCAAACCTGAACATGCAGCTCAGGCCCAGCAAAGAGGGAAGTCTAATACTGCATGGTGAGGGTTAAGAAAGAGGAGCTCTTCCTTCCTTCCTCCATCCAGGGAAGCAGTTCTCAAATGCTCATGACCAGCCGTGAGCACAGCATCTGAATCAGTAACAATGAAGGCCAGTCTTGGAAACAAGCTCATTTCTCAGCGAGCACTGAACACCCAGAAAGGCCTGAGTTCAGACACGAGCTTTAGCATTTATGTATCTGTCCCTTTGGAGCACAGACCACCACATTTGGCCAGAGTTAAATCAATTAAATCAAGAGGCTCCTAAGCAGCCTTTCTTAGATGCACTGGCATTTGGCCTTGGTCAGAGAGCAATCAGAGAGGCTGGAGAACAAGCACATCCAGCATTAACCACATAGGATAAAGGGTGGTTAGTTACTAATGGCTAATGTAAAGGCATCAGCAGGTGTCTTGATCCGAATCCTTTTTCCCTTTTGCCCAGGCAGTCCATGGTTTTCTCCTATCACTGTGAAGGGAGCAGAAATTTTCTAGAAAGAAAGGGGGGGTGGGGAGTGGGGTGGGGGGTGGTAGAAGGAAAGAGAAATCTTTGAAAGCAGCTGTTAAGTTTGAACCAAAGCTGAAATTGGCTGGGGAGAAAAAAGCCTCATATAAAATAGAAAGCCCTATTTCCAGCCTTCCCTCCCTCTCCTCTCTCTCCAGCTCTCTACTCACAGTGTAGACGGTGTCCTGCGGGTTCTTTCTTCTCTGCTGTAAAACAAAACAAGAAAGTTGCCCCATGTGTTGCACTACCACCACCTTGTATGTGCCTGTGCATTTGCACTAAGCCACTGCTACAGCTCTGTGGACATGCTGTGCCCGTTACAGCCCATCTTGCCTCCGCCCATAAGGCTCTGTTAAGACAACTTGTTCTCTGGAAAATGAATTTAGTTTTA
>NW_010404660.1:0-298 GCF_000710305.1 Buceros rhinoceros silvestris | reverse complement strand
TACTTAGTTCTTCTCTGCTCAGTCCCCACAGCTGCCACCTGCAGGCAAGCCCTACATGCGAATGCAAAAGATTTCACCTCACTTTTCTTTTGAAACTGTTGGGCTCTGCAACAAAAACAGTTGTTTTGGCTGCTGCTATACTTTGTTGGCCCTTGTTTGGTGGCATCATGTGCAGTGAGCTCTCGTGAAACACCCACTCCTGCCTTGCCTGCTCCACATCCGCCCCGAGGCTGGGTGTCACTTCCTATTCTGGGTGGCTGCAAGCTCTCGCAGAGTGGGGGGGGAGGGCGGGGGAGGG
>NW_010404659.1:1319-1714 GCF_000710305.1 Buceros rhinoceros silvestris | reverse complement strand
ATGGCAGGGGCTGGATTTATTTCTAGCTCGGGAGTTTTGTTCTACCAGGGAACATTTGGAAGCCGTTCTTTTTTTCTTCAGTAATACTTTTGTTGATGATGATGCTACTGAAACACTGGAAATAAATTACGTTCTAGGCTGTGACATATTTCCTGTTCACTGGGAGTGCTCCAAGGCATAAAATCAAGCCTGTGTTGCGTTGGGGCTCTAGTGGTTACTCTGCCATTCCCAGTCAGATGGAACGCTTGTTACACACGGAACGTTCGGGTGTTTTGGTTGGTCTGGAGGCACGTGGAACTGAGAGAGCGCGGCATAAATTTTCGGTGGGAGAAAGAACAGCAGAAACTGGGGCAGAGCGTGTACAGAACCGCTTTGCCGGGCACTGCCACAGCTAA
>NW_010404659.1:0-1102 GCF_000710305.1 Buceros rhinoceros silvestris | reverse complement strand
AACAGTTGAACGGGCTTTAAAAATCCCCCCAAAGCCAGAGGAGTGAGGGAGTTTTAGTGTGAGCCCTCTTATATTGTATGTACTTGATAATGTGTATTATCAGTTATTTTATTGTCCCCAGAGCCCTTCAGTGAAAGTTCTTGCACAAAGGGGTGAAGTCTGATGCCAGGACGAAGGTGCTTATTGATCTGTATTTAAAATAAGCATGGAAATAACTTTGCAGTGAGGTTGCGTAATCTGCACTATTTAACAACTCGCATTTCCAAAGTGTTGGGTAAGACCATTGTAGACGCAGTAGAGATTGTTTTTTTTTCTCGTGGAGATTGTTTTTTATTCTTGAGCTCAAGACTAATTAACATCGGCTTTGTTTCTGTGTCACTTTGTTTCGAGTTATGCAGGTTCTGTATTGAGGATGGGGCTGGTTGAACAGAAGAAAGCCCCCCCTCACGAAGCGTGGTGATTTAATGAAAAAACTTGACGGCAGAATTAGAGAGATAGTGGATGAGCTAGAGCTAAGTTTATGGACAGTGAGAAGAAAAACCAAAATCAAGTTGTGCTTCTTATCCAGGGACTTGACTTTTGGAAAAGTGAGAGGATTTTATCACCGTTGAATGTTCTCTGTGAGCAGGTGAGACAAATGGGGCTTCTTTACCTTTTATTGCCGTCAAACACAGGCAGCTCTTGCTTCCTTTCATTCTGTCGTTGGTTTTAGTAACACATCATTCATTAGGTGTGTGTTCTGTGTCGGAACTTCACTGAAATGTTTCCCAGAGCAGTGAACAAGTTCGGGTCTGGACAAACCTGACCTTCAGAAGCTCCACTTGAAACTTTGATCAGAAGCTCGAAAAAGTGATTGATCATGTTTGATTCTGTGATCTTAGAAGTTTAGTGCTTTTCCTCCCAATATTTCTGTGCTGTTTGTCTGAACAGATAAACCTCTTTATGGGAGCACAGACAGGACTCCCCTGCAGAGCTCCGCACGGGTTGGCTGCCGTCCTTCTGAGGAGATGCCTCTTCCTGCGCTGTGCAGCACCTCACATCTCTTGATGGGATCTGGGGTCTCTTGAAGCACCTGGATTTATTTCTTCAAGATGTGGCCCGT
>NW_010404658.1:0-246 GCF_000710305.1 Buceros rhinoceros silvestris | reverse complement strand
TTGGTACTGAGCCTACGAGATGCTGGAGAATCCCCCCACGACATGTCATGGGGTGAGGGGGAGTTTGAAGACGCCCAAGGGGGTTGGGGTGGCCCTGAGAGCGGAGATGGCACTGTGCCCTGCACCCCTCGGACGGATGGGTGGGTGGGGAGGTGGATGGACAGAGACGGACCAAGGGGTGGGTGGGTGGATGGAAGGATGGATGGATGAATGGGTGGATGGAAGGACGGATGGATGGATGGATGG
>NW_010404657.1:0-3457 GCF_000710305.1 Buceros rhinoceros silvestris | reverse complement strand
AGGTAAATCGGTCCCTCGACCCTTAACAAGATTGGTCTGTACTCACAAGCCACATGAGCCTGAAACCTTTGTCTGTCCTCAAGACAAAAGTGGTGGCCCTGCCGTACTCATCGCTGCTCAGACATGGGCAAGGCACGGGCTTGCGATCCCCTCTTGGGGCGCCCAGCCACCTCCCGGCCAAGAGCTGGACATCTAGAAGTTTGCTGGCTTTTTCTGCCAGCACTGGTTGGTCTCTTGCCATGTCACCTGTGGCACAAGGCTGGTCCTACAGCGAAACACACACCTTCGTGTGCTGAACAAAGCTGGAGGGAAAACCCACAGATCTCCCAAGTTCTGCCCCAAAGAACTCAACTCTTGGAACATCAAGCAGCGGGTGGGGCGGGCGTTGTGCTTCCCTGCCAGGAGCACCGACAGTGCTCAGCTTTTGCTGTGTCCTACAGCGAAACACACACCTTTGTGTGCTGAACAAAGCTGGAGGGAAAACCCACAGATCTCCCAAGTTCTGCCCCAAAGAACTCAACTCTTGAAACATCAAGCAGCGGGTGGGGCGGGCGTTGGCTGCCCACCAGCCGGCGTTGAGCAGAGCAGCCCGCTGTGGAGCCTCGCCACTGCAGACATCGCTGGGGAGGAACCAGGTCCATGGAATACTCACAAGGACTTCTGAACTGACTAGTCCAGAGGAAAACATTGGCAGCCCAGAGTTTCCAAACAAGGCCACAAACTTCTGTCTGACTTTGCATTTCAGTAAGAGACTGTGCACTCACAGGAACGGAAGAGTGATGAGTGTTTTCACTGTGGAAATCACGGTTTACAAGAATTCACATAGACCTTCCACCATCTTCAGGGACTGCTTGAAAATGATGGCAGCAAAGTTGTCAGCCCCGCTGGAAGACACACCCTCACCTGCAGCTTCAGCCTGTCCCATCAGCACAAGCTGTCAGCAGTCCCACAACTGCTCTGACAAGCAGCAGGCCTTAGGAAAACCCACCCGGAGCAAGAGGACCATGGGCCAGCTCAGGAACAATCAGCAATAGGGCCAAGCGCGAGGTCGCCTGGAAGCCATCGTCTCCAGAACTAGAAGAGGAAGTGGCTCGAGAACACACGGTGTGGGACCTGCTTGAGGTGCAGGAGAGTGCTGGCCCACCACAGGCTGTGGGTGTGCGCCCAGGCACAGAAAGACACTCTTCAAACAGCCCTCAAAAACCCGGGTCACGTCCACACCTCCTCAGCCCACCCCAAAAGCCCCCTCCCTCAGCGGTTCCTAAGCGGTCTGCTTGGGAGAGGTCACCACGGGTTTCCAGTTCTCTGATTTGACCCAGAGGATTATTTTAGAGTTCAGGGGTCAGAGACGAATTGGGGCAGGAGAAACAAAACCACATGAAAACCTCGTACCCTTTAGTCCACATCTAAAGATCACAAAAGACAATCAGCTCACGAAACAAACCCTTTCCTTCCCTACTCCTCCTGTGGGGCAGCCAGATTTCCAAAGAAGTGGAGCACGTGCTGCACAGCGTGTGTCCCTGTGTCCGACAGCCCGGGTCTGAAGGAGCTCACTCCTTGGCAGCGACAGTTCCCCGGCCGTGGTACAAGTGCTCCCCTCCAGCTCCACTCACCGAATGAAACTCACAGCAGATCTTACCGTGCTCGCTGCCCCGACTGTCATTCTGGAACAAAGCGAGGGATGGCTAAAGGATTCGGCATGCCGTCATTGTCCTGAACGCTGAGGGCAAAGAGAAGGAAAAGACAGATGAAGGAGCAGTTAGCCCAGCTCCTGCCCCAGTCTGACCAAATACCAAAGAACTACTTCTCCATTTAAATAAAACTTGCACAGGCTTTGGCTCTTTTCTGGTTAGGATGAACACACAGCCCTTTTCCTCTCACAGCTGCTGTGGTTTTTCTCCTCGCCTCGGCCTCCAGTTTGCTCCTGCTCCCACCTCTTCATTCCCTCCCCCAGGTTCTTCCTCCCTGCAGATGCTCTGTGCCTTCTCCATGAGGCACCTTTAGCATTTTGCTCTCCTATGTCAGCATGGTAAACCCAGGGGTTTTCCTGAATCTCACATGCTGTCTTATTAGATGACCTTCATTGAACCGCCTCCTGCTCAATGGTATTAACAAACCAACCCTCTCAAGGACCCAGCTAGGGTGGTGCTCTTCCCCAAGCCCCCACCTTAAGCAGTGGACGTGGGCAGTCGCGGCGTTTGGAGGCAGACCGTGCCTGCAGCACGCGCTGGGGAGTGACTGGGGGAAGCTCGCTGTGGCTGCTCTAACGACAGCCGTCAGGACCCACCAAACCCACCACTGCGCCATGCCAGCACGTTCAAACACCCCATACGTCAAATGGCTGAGAAACGGCTGGAAAGCCACCTTCTGCCCACGGGTACTGCCCCAGACCAACAATGCTGCCAACACCCGGCTGCAGGGGAAAGCACATCCAGGGGCCGTCGACAGTGACCAAATCCAGCACCGGGAACCCTGCCAGCCGCAGGGTCCTCAGCGAACCGCAGTTCTCTACCAATGTTTAACACGCATACAGCAGATGCCCCGAGCAAAGCAAAGCTTATAATCTTTAAGCCATTAATTTTTGTCCCTAAATCATAAACTCTGGGACCCTGCCTGCCAGCACGGAATGGTTTCAACAGGTGAACCAGTCTGCTGATATCTCCTGACAGGCACGGTCTATCCGGTCAGTTATCCTACCACAGACAAATTAGCAAGGAAATACAACAGTCCAGGAAAAGTTGGGATGGGAGAAGGTTGCACTAAGTAACCTTTTACAAGACGAGGATGAGCACCAAGGAGGCTTCCTATAAAGAACCACATTATCTGTCTTGACACACATTAAAAACAGAGCTGACATGCTGGAAGCCAGGAAAACGAGCCCTCATTTGCCTTCTCACTAACACAGCCAGAACTCTGCTCAGTATGTGCGGGCACCGGTCCTCCTGCGGGCCACTCCCAGCCTTCCCACTCAGGGGCAGCTTGGAAAAACTGAGTGGGGATGGAAGGCCTTGCCCAAAATGGGGATCTGATGGCGCAACCAGTGTAACTTCTAACCCCCAGCACGCTTCGGATGAAGTCAAAAAGCTGGGGAGGGGCTTTTCAGCAGGGGCTGTTGGGACAGGACAAGGGTTGAGGGATTCGGCTGGAAGAGGGAGATTCAGATGAGAGAGAAGGGAGAGAGATTGCTGACGCTGAGGGTGGTGAGCCCCTGGCCTGGGTTGCCCAGAGAGGTGGGAGAAGCCCCATCCCTGGCACCATTGGAGGTCAGGTTGGGTGTTGGGGCTCTGAGCAACCTGCTTTAGTTGCAGATGTCCCTGCTCCCTGCAGGGGGTTGGACTTTCAGATGACCTTTGAAGGTCTGTTCAACCCAAACCACTCTGTGATTCTGTGATTCCTGACAGCTGGCAAGATATTTAAAAGCAGACAGTGTAAGAAATTAGTCTAGTTTTAGAAGAAA
>NW_010404656.1:552-993 GCF_000710305.1 Buceros rhinoceros silvestris | reverse complement strand
CTCTGAGGTGGCTGTGTTTGCCTTAGCCTGCCTCGCAAGCTGCTCACTTCCTTCCCCGGCCTTAAATAAAACCACACCGTCAAACGAAGGGAATGTGTAACATAAAGGAGCCTTTCTCAGAGAGCCCATCGCATCCCTTCCTCCCCTGATCCCTCCGTCCCACAAGGGGAAGGGGCCACAACCCAGCCCAGGACGCAGCCGGGGGCACGGGTGGGACTGCGGGTCCCGTCGGGCATCGCAGAGCCGGGCTGGGGACCAGGGGGGCTGAAACCGAGGGCCACCCACATTGGAGGTGGGAGGGCTGGTCCCGGCCACCCTGCCTGCACTGGGAGCGGAGACGGGAGCTCACGCACACGCTGCAGAGGGTACCAGGAGGGGTTCAAGCTGCCAAACAGCATCCCCAAGCCCCTCCCGTGTTTGCATCCCCCCTGAACCCCTCCG
>NW_010404656.1:0-382 GCF_000710305.1 Buceros rhinoceros silvestris | reverse complement strand
TGCAGCACAGCATGGCTGGCGATGGGCGAGCTCGCTACCTTATAAAGCCATTAAAATTAAAAAAAAACACACCCAAACAACTCAGTGGGCCTCAAAACAAGCTCCTGATGCTGCCAAGGAGGAATGCAAGACTGGCCACGGGGTGCCCAGCAGCACCCCACATGAGGAGGGCTCAGCAGCGCTGGGCACGCCGCCGACACGGGGGCTGCCTGTTGGCACCGGCTGGGGGGCAGGTGGCTAACGGGCTGGGCCACACCACTGGCCGCACAAGCCCGGGGCTGTTCGGGCAACAAGGAGCTTTCACTCCTCGGCTGTTTTTCCACCGCTCAAAAACCGGCGTGGCCGGGGTGGGAAGCGGCTGCAAACACAGCGAGTCTTTCAC
>NW_010404655.1:3936-4922 GCF_000710305.1 Buceros rhinoceros silvestris | reverse complement strand
TCATGGGGGCCACGGCGGCGGCAGCAGGCCGAATCCGGCAGTCCCTGGTGCAATCTCGCCCCTGCCCCGAGGGCTGGTGCCGGTTCACTGGGTAGGTTCTCTCCGCTGAGTCAGAAGGTCACTGGGGCTGAGGGAAACCTGGAGGAACGCCAGCCGCTGCTGCCTCCTCCTCCTTCTTCTGGGCAGGGTGTTTGCGTGCTCCAGGTGTGGCCCTTCCTGTCCTAGATATGACCCTCACCCCAGCCAGTTTGCAGGTGCTGCCTCCATGGTCCAGCCACATCCCTGCTGCCTTGACCAGGACAATCCGGCAGCGGAAGGTGCTGTGGGTGCCCTCTCCTCGCTGCCCCACAGCTGCATTTCAGGGATCTGTCAGCTCAGCCTGGCCTCCCGTGGGCCGGGACCTTCAGCAGAGCGATGGGTGGTGGCGTGCCTGGTCATGCTCCTCTCCCTGGCGTGCTTGTTTTGCAGTAGTAGGTGTCCCGGCGAGACAGCAGTCGCTGGAGGTGTCACCCCGTGCAGCAGAGAAGTGCTCAGCCTCTGCACCCTGTGCTCTCGGGGACAGCGTCTGCGTCATGCCACTGCCCTCCCTGCAGGGCACGTCCAGCAGGGATGTCACCCACCACGCTTCTGCCAAAGGAGAGGCCGCTTCTGCGGCACCTGAATGCAGCAGGATGCTGTCGCCTGGGACTTTGTTCCTCAGTTTGCCCCGGGGAGTGGATTTCCAGGCACCCGGGACTGCGTGCAGGCTTGTTTACCGCCGGGAGAAGTGTGGGGAGATCTGTGATAGGAGAGGAGTGGCCGTGGAAAGGCAGAAGGGCCCGCAGGATCCTGTCGCCGGGGACTTTGTTCCTCAGTTTGCCCCGGGGAGTGGATTTCCAGGCACCCGGGACTGCGTGCAGGCTTGTTTACCGCCGGGAGAAGTGTGGGGAGATCTGTGATAGGAGAGGAGTGGCCGTGGAAAGGCAGAAGGGCCCTGGGAAGAGACT
>NW_010404655.1:2861-3840 GCF_000710305.1 Buceros rhinoceros silvestris | reverse complement strand
CGGCCCAACGCTGAAACCTGAGCAGAAAAAATGAGATGTGCCGGAGCATGTGATGTTCCTCTTTGCGGCGCAGGAACGCCCCCAGCAGCTCTGCCAGCCCTTTTTTCTTTTTTTTAACTAAAGTCGTAACATTCACCAGCTAATCCTCAAAATGCGAAGTCACTGCCCACGAGGGTGGCAGCTCGGGGACCTCCAGTCTGCTCACCATGCTGTCCCTTACAAGCAGACCCCACTGAAGCAGCCTGAGGCTCCATCACTGCATGAGATATCCCCACAATGAGATACTCCTGTGTCCAGAAGAGCTGCCCCGAGTGCGCGCTCGCCAGTGGTCCGTGCTGGTGATGGAGGGGCTGCAGGACCTTTCCACGCTGGGGTTACCAGCATCCTCCCCCCAGAGATGGGGGAGAACGCTTCCCTGGAGGACAGGGATGGGGATGTCCTGAGAGGCGTGTTGGGCTGAGTGGTGGAAATGGAAGGAGCATCAGCGCTGGCTGCTTTTCCGGGGGTGGCTGCAGAGCCGCGCGCTGGAGCCCTTGGCATTGGCCACATCGCACGCAGCTCTGACCTGCCTGGAGGCTGCACTGGCCTCGCTGCTGACACCACGGGCCCTGCCCCAGCTGGGAATTTTTCCAGACATCATCTGGCAGCTGTGGGAGGGGGAGAGCTTCAGCCTCAGGTCCTCTGGGTGCCCTCAGCTGTCCCTGCTGTGTCTGCACAGTGCTGGGGGCTGGTTTGGATCAGGACTGGTTCCTCAGCCTGGGCATTGCTCGGCACTGCCATCGTGGGAGCAGGAGGATGAAGCGTTTCCACTTTGGATCAAGCCCGTGGCTCGGATGATCAGAGATCGGTTTGGATCAGGACTGGTTCCTCAGCCTGGGCATTGCTCGGCACTGCCATCGTGGGAGCAGGAGGATGAAGCGTTTCCACTTTGGATCAAGCCCGTGGCTCGGATGATCAGAGATCCCATCTCTGGCCGCTC
>NW_010404655.1:1523-2582 GCF_000710305.1 Buceros rhinoceros silvestris | reverse complement strand
AAGCCAAGTCCTCTCCCGTTTCCCAACTGGTTGCTCTGCCCTGTTTGGGTTGATGGGTCCTGCTGGCTGCAGCATCCCCTTCGTACACCAGTGCAACTCTGTGCCGTGATATAGTTCCTGCTGCAAGCTGCGACGCCCTGTGCCAGCTGCGCGGTGCCCGGTGGCCGCCAGCTGCAGGCTGTTTTACCTATACACAGCCCGTCTGCTCTGAGCCCCCCTGTCCCGTGTCAACTGAGCACCTTGCTATTGCTTACCTGTTTATTTCCACAATAACCCCTGGAGTGATTAAACCCTGGGAGGGGAACCGAGGTGGGGCGAAAAGCTGGAAGCTTTTCCCTCTACTGTGTGAGCCCCCCAGATGAAGGGGGTGTTGACCCCCGACAGCACCGAGCCTGCTCCCGGCTTCCCAAGCGCACAGACCTGTGGCCCTGCTGCCTGCTAGGGGTTTATTCCGGTTTTTGGCTATCAGGGTTTCGCAATATTCTTCTTAATTCCCTGATGAAGTAAAGGAATCGATGTTCCAGAAATATTAAATTAGGATTGCGGGGTTTTTTTCCCTTTTTGATAAAGCTTAGTCTGGCAGCAGCAGATTTCCTGCCTGTGGGGGGACACTGATGGTAAAAATAAAGCTTTGAATGCCTTACAACATCAGTGAGCGCTCCCATGCTGAAAAGAGCATGGGGCGGCTGTGCCATGTGTGTGGCGAGCAGCGAGGGGCTGCGGTGGGGACCATGCCGACGGCACTGGGCTCAACCCTGTGGGGTTCTGGGGCTGCATGAGAGGCTTTGAGGCTCCTTGGGGCTGGGCCGTCCCCACGTGGTGCTCTAATAAGAACTGAGACGTGAAATCTCCACGGACACTTGATTTTCTCCGTCCTCTGCCGCTGTGTGGTGCGTGGGTTGGGGTGAACGCAGGCTTTGGGGTCTAGTCCTGAGCTCCTCGACTCCCTGGAGGGAGGAGGGTGGTGGGCACTGCTGTCCCTGCTCCCCCGTGTTGTGTGTGGGAGTGAATTTGTGATCTGCAGAAGGCAAAGAGTGACACTTCAGAAAACGTGAGCAG
>NW_010404655.1:0-1387 GCF_000710305.1 Buceros rhinoceros silvestris | reverse complement strand
CTGGCCTGGGCTGGCAACGGCGAGCGGCTCCGGAACAAAGAGAGGTGTGTCTGCAACCACAGCTATTCCACCTGGAGACAAGCGGCAGAATTACCCTTGCGAATAACGTTCCATAAGATCCGATAAAACTATTTCATCGGAGTCGTATTTCTCTCTAGAAGGAAGGTCTGGTTTCATAAGACAATATCATCATTGACTTTGACTCCGGCAGCGATGGGAACACAAACCTTTGGGAGGGGAAGAGCTGGGTAACGAGGAGGTGAAGCTGCATTTCCCTGCCAAGCGGGAGACGGAGCCCTGGGCTGGTCCCCGGGCTCCCACCGTGCACGGATGAAAAATACCTTCACCCGGAGCAGGGAGCTGAGCTCCCTCCACGTCTGCGGGCTGGAGCTGGAGCTGTCATCGGCAGAGCCGGCCTGGAGTCCAGCCTGAGCAGGAAATCATTTGGAACCCTTCTGGTTATGTATTGCTGTTAATGATTGGGGATCTCAAGTGGGGTTTTTGTGTTACCTTTGCCTTGCTGAGCTCCACTTCCCCCTGAAGGGAGTGAGGGCTGAATTCCTTTCTCAGTGAGGCAGCTCAGCTCCTGCTTGGTGTTTGGTCAGTGATGGGATCAGGTTTAGGGAACACCATGAGGGACAGATAGAACACCAGGAGGGACAGATCCTTCCCCCGTCCCAGTGCGTGGGCTGACCGAGGCAGCGCGTGACTTCGGGACAATCAGATGTGCTTGGAGCGGTCACTCCGTGGTGACAAGATCCGTATCTCATGAGCAGCTTCCTCCCAGCTCCCTCCATGAATAAAGCCGGGGTTATCTGCCCTGGAGGGTACTGGGGTCGGCCTCTGTTGCCCCCAGTTCCCCATTCTCACTGGTTGCCCCACATGGCGTGGGGCGTGCCCGCTGTGCTGGGAGCGACATGCCAGGGAAGCTGCAGCGGCTCCCCTCGGCTGCTTTCCAAGCAGATCTGTGGGTGCCGTGATTTCAGCCCATGTCTGGGGTGAAGGGTGAGAGGGGCTGGTTGGCAGTGCCGCCTGGCCACAGCTTTCAGGGGGGTCGTGTCCTGAAGCAGTGACGGGACAGTGATGCAGGATGAAGCGGGGGCTGCTGGAGCTGCTCTCAGCCTCCCCCAGTTATGGCAGGGTCTGAAACGGGGGACCCAGGAGGAGCTGGAGCTGGGTTGCCACGTGGCTGCGAGTTACCCCATGATATTTATGGCACGTGTGGGCTTTGCTGGGTTCTTGGGGTCCGGCTCCCTCTCAGAGCCCCCTTGGCACTTCCGAGGCTGGGGCTTGCTGTGGCCGGGGGCGGTGAAGCTTGGGTGCTGGCGGTGGCCACGTTCGCGAGGCAGGTGCTGGCATGGTGGGCGAATGTTTTGGAAGCAGAGGG
>NW_010404654.1:1218-1501 GCF_000710305.1 Buceros rhinoceros silvestris | reverse complement strand
CTTTTTGTACCAGGAACGGAGGAATTAAAGGAGCCCCCGGAGAGTGGGGTGAGTGGGCAGAGTCCGTTTAATGCTTCTGATCCCTCTTAACTCCCCGGAGTGCTCGGGCTTGGCCGCACGTGAAAGCATCCAGCAGAATGGCTCGGCAATAAACCCTGGCAACGTGCTCCCCATTCCAAAAGTGCCCTGATTTTCTTCCAGCATAATTACTTCGGGGTGTTTCTTTTACGGGGGTAATTATCCCGCAGTGGAAGCGGGTGCCCAGGCGGCTCCAGGGAGGCTG
>NW_010404654.1:419-1047 GCF_000710305.1 Buceros rhinoceros silvestris | reverse complement strand
CAGCGAAGGCTGAGCCTGGCTGGTGTCTCCTGAATTCTGCCGACCTCTTGTGGTCCCCAGCGATGAAAGCAGAGCGAGGGGAAACCTCAGAAACCCAACCTGGCAGCCACAGCCGGCTGGAAACTCAGCCAGATGGTTAGTGGGAGGAAAAACATACTGGGACATGGGAAATTTTAACTGGGCACCAGTAGCTTAGCTGGGGCTAGGAGGATTTCAATGATTTTTTTGTCGTCAGCATGACAACAGGAAGAGTTTTTCAGCTGAAGGTGATTTGTGGGGGATTTGGCTGGTTTGAAGCCCAGCATCAACCTATTTTGGGCTCAAAGGCGATTGATGACTCTGCTAAAATAACAACCCACGCCTGCGCCACGAAGGTGGCCCACTGCGGGCGGAAGCGGCCACTCAGAATCAAACCCCGGCTCGAAATCCTGAGAGAGCGACTTTTTGTGAAACCTTCGAACCAAACACTGGTTCTTTCTCTGTAGGAGCATCCCCCAAAAGCTGGTGTTTATTGACGGACATCATTTGAAGCCAAATAATGCTGCAGCAGCCGGGGAGCGGGATTAGCCACCGTGGGTTTCGGGGCCAAACCAAGAGAAACAGGAAAAAGAAGATTAAATGTGGAGGC
>NW_010404654.1:0-294 GCF_000710305.1 Buceros rhinoceros silvestris | reverse complement strand
GCAGCAGGGGCAGAGCCGGGAAAGAGCCCGGAACGGCCGGTGAACCCCGTGGGCAGCACCGCGGGACTGCGTGGACGCAGGGAGCTGACCCGCCCCAAAGAAGCTCTTCTGGGCCCAAGGTTTTTGCATTTTCAGAACAGGAAAGGCTGCGAGCACGCGGGTTTGGGGCAGGTGAGGGCAAACGCAGAGCTCAGCAGCAGCCCCCACCAACCCACGGTCCCTGTAGCGCTCTTCAGCGGAGGGTCCCCGGACACACTCCACTGAGCCACCTCTCCTGAACGACCCCTTAGGTAT
>NW_010404653.1:1666-14961 GCF_000710305.1 Buceros rhinoceros silvestris | reverse complement strand
ACCCCCTCCCACCCTCCAACGGCAGAGAGATGGGCTCCCTTCTCCAGTTCCATGCCCTGCACAGATTCTGCACAGCTCTTGCTATTGGTGAAGAAGACGGACTGCGCGACGCGTGTACCCACAGGCCTTTGTCTGGGAAAAGCAGAAGTTCGTTTCATCATTTTGCAGAGGCAGCATCTGACATATGCTGCTGCAGAACACGTATGCCGAGGCACAGCAGGGATGGCACAATCCTACCCTGAGTCCTCACCTCTGCCCGGTGCAAGTCCTGAAGCTAATCAAACCTCGGCAGCGGCCGCTAAGCCAACTGGAACAGTCACCGCTGCAGCTACATTTCTAGCCACAAGGAAGTATTTTGTCACCTTGATCCTCCTCCCCACCAAGGATGTGCAGCTGCTTCTGAAAACATGGCAGCTTGTTCTAAACAAGGAGTAGGAAGAGACAGGATCACCCAGGACAGCAGAGCACACTTTCCACCGATCTTTGTGCGGAGTTCACGCCAACCAGCCTCCTCCACTACTCCCAGGGACCATCTGCTCCTGCAGGAGGAGGTCTTCCCAGCTCACCTTCTACTGCTTGCTCTTCAAATCTAGCCTCTCTTCTTGCTCTGTACGTAGGGCTTCTAAGAGCTCCTGGTCACCTAACTTCCCGTACACACCAGCAGCAGTTTTCCCGGTTTTCTGCACAGTGCAATCCTTTAAGCTGCACTACAGATCGGGTTCAGACAACACTGTTACAGCCTGTAAGACCCAGTGCCTTCCTCCCTCTTCAGAGAGCAGCAGTATTTCTTGAAAGAAAAGAGCAACAGGGAAACTCAGGGAAGACTCCAGCAGGAAACGGCATCCAAACCAATCCCGTAATGTGCAGTAACAGGCAGAAACTACTGGCTGGGGGGAGGGAGACAGCAATGTTTCTGTCTGGATGGCAGGTCAGGCTGAAGACAAGATACGAGGGCAAGGAGGTAACCGTGTTCTTACGCAGCCATTTAAACCAGTCAAGAGAGCCGGAGGAAATGGAATCAAATTTTACTAGAGGGGCTGCTTAATAAGGATCCTAAACTCTTGCTCCCAGTAACTTAGTGGGAGGTGCGCAAGGAGAAGAAAAGCAAAGAAACTGTCAAGTCTTGGAGGAAATTATCAGCAGTTAGAGATGGGCTGTGCCAAGGGCAGCTCCCAGCACCCAGCGGGAGCTCAGCACCCCATCGAAAGGACCTTCAGGTTGTGACACCGGTATTGGGAATGACAGCTGATAAAATGGGAATGAGTTCCCATCTTTCAAACAGTAGGTACAGGTGACCGTGTAATCAAATTAGCTAATATTGTGCTAAATGAGTGCACTGCCTGTCAGCCGATGAGCTCATTTTTGGAGGCAGTTCAGCGCCTCACTTGTAGGGCTGATGTCAGGGTCACATGCTCGGCGAGGATCAGTCTGCAGCTGGGCATTTTAAAGCCGCCTGTTAGGAGTCCAGAAAAGTCAGCGGATTTCAACAGCATCAACTAATGAATTTGTGTTTTCTCCTAACAATTTAGTCACCAGAGCCAGCTGTCAATATCTCTGAGACATACCAGGCCGTTTCAGGCAGTTCCCCCTCCCACCCGTTTAAGCCACTAGCTGGAAACTGAAGAGCCCAGCGACCAAGTTGTTTCCACCGAGAAAGTTGTGTTTGAACAGCAAAGGAAATAAGCAGGAAGACACGGAAACAGGAAACCCTCGCTGATTTTGATAAAACTGTAATAAAAGGATTAACCACTGAGAGACTAAACTCAGCAGTTGTAAAAATACATAAACAAACAAAAGAGCAGGGCAAAAGGTGTGAGCATTGGGAGCACAAACACTTCAGGCAGTAACATTCAACCCTACCAAGTCCATTCCCATTCACTCACAGCACCGGTGAAGTCACCTTTTGTTTCGACATAGTACCAGCATGGCACTGAAGTTCAGTGGCAAGTGTTCATGCAGCATCTGTGAGGCTCCCGCACGTCGACGCTCACTGCTTGCACTTTGCACCGAGGAGCAGGAACACATTTGCATCACACAAATAAGCAGTGTCTTCATTGCGCTACCGCATGCAACTTTTTTGGAGAAAAACAATGCTGAGATACAAGGAGTGCTGTGTGCATCAGGCCTCGGGGGGTGGCAGTGATGTTGTCCGAAAGCACTCGGCTCTGCTTACCTCCACGCCCATTGACTTCAGCAGAAGGCTACATAGGAAAAGTCTCGGAAGAGGCAGGTGAAGCATTCCCTAACCCTCGGCGCTGTCCATACACTACGCTTAAGAAAGAGACAAAACAAAAAACCACACTAGTGAAGCAGCGTGAAATTGTCGGTTTTAAGACTCTTGCAGTCCCCACTCCGGTTCGGAGATCAGAGCACACACCCCGCAGTTCGGAGCAAGCCCTTCCCGGCTCTGCCTGAGCCTCTTACATCTCCAGAGAGCAGATGAGGACAACGGTACATCACTGCGAGCCCACATTGCTCCCAGAGGAGCTCCGGTGAAGGTGCCTGAAAGCTTCGTGTTCTGTTTAACTGTTAAACTGTTCAATGACGCCAGCAAGTCTCATCATGGGCTGCCTGAAAACACACAGCCCTCACCCACAGCCCAGGGCAGGGCCCAGTTTAAAGATCCCTTCTCTCAAAGTTCACACGCTCTGCATCTGGTTCATGGGCAATTCCATTCACCCTCATCCAGCTACAAGTTTCATTTGTAATAGTTTTAAGAACAGGAGCGTCAAAGGCAAGAAGCCCTGAACTGCCGTGGACGTGAAGCTGCATACAGAGGATTGCCAGAGCGATGGGCCGTGCGGGTCTCTCCAGAGGAGCTGGCAGAAGACCAGGCACGAGAACTTGTGTGTGTGACAGAGCCCCTGCTCGCTGCACTGAACTTGTGGCTGAAGAAAGCATCTATTCCACAGTCTGCAGCCAGGACAACCCCCCTCACGGTGGTACTAGTACCAAACTCCCAGAGGCCGATGACTTACTGCCAGACTGTAGCTTTTACCCTGGGCTCTCATTCGAAGCAAGAAGAGACTAAAGGAAATTGCAAGATCCTCACTCATTCAAGTTCTCATTCAGCTGCTTGTGGTTCGGTAAGACATTCCCTCTCATTTTAGAGATGAGGCTTCTAAATTCAGTGTACTTCAACAGTTCTAAAGAGAGCAAAATGCACCCGTAATTCCAAACTATCCCATTTTTGGCCCAAACTGCTTTCTACAGAACTCCAGTTTTTCAGAGGTTTGAAGCTCTTTGGCAGTTGTACGCAGCCTGGACCAGCCTGCACATTTCTCTCTCTCTTTTTTTTTTTTTTCCTCATTTTAGACTTAATGTAGCATGTACTCTCAGGAAGGTTCACAATGCAGCCTTTTGTAGTTAACTTGCTCCAAGCTGGGCCACTGCCAGGTTGTTATCAATGACATTTTAAAGCAGATGAATGTAGTTCTTATTACGGTGACAAGCAGAATTGTGATATGGCACATGCATACACTGAAAGAAGAGAGCTTGCTATTAGTTTGTCAGGTTAATAAATAAACAGCGATTTCATGAATAAAAGCCTTTTATTAGGAAACAAAGGAACAAAATTAATATTTATAAAGCTTTAGTGGTTTAGAGCACCCTTTAAAATAAGATTATTCCGTTGCAGTCATAGCCACCACCATGGATTACAGATTCTCAAACAGAGCTTCCCCTCCTAATTCTCTTATCACGGCAGTGCGACACCGAAAGAGAGCTCTGCCTTCTGGACTGATTCAGGCCTGGCTCAGGCCCCTTCATTGCTCCTTCCCGAGCGAGCTGCTCAGTTGGAGATGGACAAGACTGAAGGCCCGTAACAGCAAACGCTTCTGTCACATCTCCAGGGCTGTGGCTAAAGGCTGTCCCTGTGGGAAGGGTTGTTGTTCCTCATCCCGGCCAGGAGCTCTCACGTTTTGCACACGGTGCTTCCACACCAAGCCATGGCAAGTGACACCACATGTTAGCAAAATTGACTGCGCTCAGAAGTCAGCTGGATCCTCTGCCCCCAGAAAAGGTTCCTCACGAACACCCTGTTGGTATTTCTCAGCCACCTCAGGGTTTGTCCCTATTTCCCACAGCACGTGCAAAGAAACACACACCGCCAAAGTGAGGTGTAAAAGGAGCGGAGTATGTTCGGGATGTCCCACTTCACAGCAAGCCACCGAAATCCTGACCCAATACAGGCTGCTTTGCACCCCGAGCTCTCCTTGCCTTCAGCTCAAGGCATTCTCTGCTCATCCGTCCTAAACCCAAACTTGACAGTTTAAACTAAACAAGCTAAGTAGTTTGGGTTTTTTTCTGGGGTTGTTTGGAGTCTTTTGGGGGGGTAGTTGTAGGAGGGGGTGTGTGTTTGGTTGCTGGGTTTGTTTTGTTTTTAAAATGGGACACATCTAAGTTTAGAATCAAGATGTGTGCAATTACTCAAGCTTAAAAATTTACTTTGGCTCATACTATCTTCTTCCCAAACACCAAAAAGATGGAAAACTTTTCCCGTGTCCTCAAGGGAAAGTCAAGTTTGAACTTCTTCACTCAGAGAACCAGACAGAAACTGCCCCAAAATAACCGTCTCAGCCATGCACAGTCAACATGAACAGATCTCAGTTAAACAGAGCTTCCTCCAGACAGGAGCAGTTTCTGTATATGTGTAAAAGAGCAAATTCCACTTCAGAGACCAGAAGTGTGGGTTGCAGAAGCCTGTGGCACAGTTGTTATCTTTGCAGCATGAAGCACAAGCTGAGATCGGGGATCTGAAAGTATATGTGAAAAATACTCATTTCGCCCCCTGCGACGATGCAAACTCTGTTCCAGCCGTACTATAAACGTTAACTGAAAATGCCTCCTTTGCCTTAAAACTTACATAACTGTGCCCAGCTTTTGGGAAGGCCTCTGAAAATACGCTGTGCTCGTACTGTTTTGTCCTGATAATCTCTTTTATTTAAGATTCAGGAGCAGAGCAGAGGTTGCATCGAAGGATGATTCGCTGCCAGCACATCACTGGGACAGTCACCTCCAGCCACCGCTCAGCAAAGTGCTGAGGGACGCAGCGGCAGCCCGACACACAAAAAAGCGATGACATATTAATATTTGATTTCCATCTGCAACTGTACTGAGAAGGTTATGCAATGTTAGACTTGACCCTACAGGGGTAGCTGCTGTCTGGAGACCCATTTAAGTGTTGAAATTCAGACTTACACATTCTGTTAACTGCTGCAACCAAAGGAACACCAAGAAGGAAGAAATGCCAGAAAGGACAAAAAAACCCCAAACCCCCAAAAAAGACAGACCCCACCAAACCCTGACTTGGCCTGTTTCACTTCACTTTCCAGAGTCACAAGCTTGCTGCCCCCCCATAAGCACAACTCAGCTGAAAACAAAAACAGAAGAAACTCCCAGTAACGAAACTCACTGGATGTTACATAAGAAAAACGCTTGTTCAGAAAGTGAATTAAGTCTTTGTCAAACATTCTGCGATTTTAAAGGGGGAAGGAGCAGGCTGTCATTTCAAGGTTTACCCTGCACCCAGGAAGACAATAAAATATGGCAGCTAGTTAACCATTTCACACCACACTGGTGTGGTGAAGCACAGTCTTTAAATACAGTAGTTACAGCATCCTCTGAAGAACATGCCCAGAGCTGTTTGTCTTGAACTATTTTATACTGCTGAGGAGGCCTGTGGGAAGGATAACAAAACCAAAAGGACAACAACAAATCCAAAGAACAACAACAACAACAACAACAAAAAAATCAACCCTTATTCCAGAAACACCTCTGTCCTGTCACCCTGCGCTTCCTCTCACACCCAGGTGTAGCTCCTTGGGCAGGTCAGAGGGCTGAGTCACCTTCCTGCTTGCCCCGCAGCTACTGAGGAGCTCGACTGTCAGCGACACCCTGTTTCCTACAGAAGATGCTCCAGAACTCACATGGACACAGCAGACTCGAAGGATATCTCCTGCCCCACAAGAAGCAGCCGTCTCACAGACAGCTGCTGACTCTGCTCCCAAGCATCAACATGTGCCTACAGAAGTAGTTCTGTGGTTTTTTTATCACAGTTTGTTAAGGACTGTCCCTTTCCTGGGTCAAAAAACCTTGCAATTTTTTTTTTCAGAGGGACAGCAGCCCACAATTTTCCACAAGCAAGTGAAGGTCAGGAGCTTTTTTTTTTTTTTAAACGCCTGCAATGTGGCACTCAGGGCTCTTAAGCATTCAGTAGCTTCAGAGATTCATGGACAACTCCAGCTTCAGATGGATTAAGGGCAAAGGGTTGATCCCGCATCACGCGGCAGACTCAGGATACCTCTAACTACTGACCAAGCTCTCCTCTGGAGAGCAAAGCAAAGCATTTCACACAGGCAAGTCACATGCCCCATCCCTCTCTCTCATCATCACCTACAAGGTAAAGAGATGAAAAGCCTGAAGTGATTTGTTTGGGATTTTTCTTAAGAATTCTAATGTACACATCTGAGATGTTAGCTGTTGAACCCAAACCGAGCCAGTGGAACAAGTCTTAAGAGCTCATGGTGCAATTTTAGATGTGATAATTCTGTACATCAAAACAGAAGCGACATGGTAGCAGTCAGTGAGAGTAATAGGACAGCCACAGTCCCCTGCAACAGGACCAGCTTTCCACATTAAAATCCACTCCTCAGATATTTAATCCAGATAAAAGTTGAAGACAAACGTGCTAGCTCAGCAGCTTTCACCTTCTTGCTAAGGAGGCCTTGAGACCTAACAAACGAATGCCATACCCCTCCGCAGAACCCGTACCGTGCCAGTCTTCCCCCACTGCCTCCCAGTGCTTCTCATCTGTGCTAAGTGGGAGAACAAACTTCTGGGTTTGGATCCTGCTCCAGATCCTCTTTGGGGCATCCCCACTGGTGCAGCAGTGAAGCCACTTACAGGGAAATCGACAGAAGCAGCCTGAAGATTCTCTTACGGAGAGACGATCACACACCAGCTGCTTCAGCAAGTGTGATAAAACCTACGAAACTGAGAAAACACACAGCTCAGCGGACCCACCGTAAACACAGGAGTCAGGCTGTGGTCTTCTGCCTTTCAGATCCTGCTTTTTCTCACCTCGGACCCATTTGTGGCTCGCCTCACGAGGAGCCAGGCATCACGAGTCCCAGACCTGTGCAGCTCCTGAGAGGATGTCGCTGGAATTTACTTCCCGGAGATCTCCTGTGCTGCCCTACTTGTACAGCAGCGAAAGCTCAAGCATCCAAGCTATCTCCTGAGCTCTGGTATGAGCTTAGGACAGGGACAGTGTGATCTGGGATAACATAGTTCCTTCAAGAGAGTCCAGATGATTCTAATTCTTTGATTACTCCAATACAAGAAGTCTGGTGTGGCCTTAAGGTCCCCACTAATTTCACCCTGAAACAGCCCACACTGATGCAGCAGCTTCACTACCTCTGTGAAGCCTGGGTTGAGGAGTTCCTCAGGAGAAGGAGGACTAGTTTACGCAAAAGCAGCGAGCAGCCACAAGCAAAACGCATTTCAGCGAGGGCCACTGGCATTTTGTTTGCCGAGGCCAGAAGTTCACGTCACAGGGTGTTTGACAGGAGTTTCATGAGTGCTGGCACACACAGCAAGGCTGTGTCTCACCAAGGAAGCAACAAGCTGTTTAACTGTGTGACTCATCTTCCAGCAACGTTTAATGCCTTCTGCGAGGAGACCAGCCTGCAGTGAGCAGCACTGATAAGCTGCATATTCAGAGCAGTTCTATTTGGGCAAAAAGGTATTGCCACATTCCAACCTGCAGATAGAGATGCCTGCCCAAACGCTAACTGAAACACACGAACGCTGCAGTATCGGACCATTGCAGTAAGACATTTCACAGCCTTCCAGGACTTAAAGAGGGCTTTGCTGCAAGGGGCCTCTAAGAAAGCTGGGACAGACTTTTCATCAGGGACTGTTGGGACAGGACAAGGGGTGATGGGTTAAACTAAAAGAGGAAGATTCAGACTAGAGGAAGGATGTTGAGGTGTGTTAAGGATGTTGAGACCCTGGCCCGGGTTGCCCACCCAAAGAAGTGGGGGAAGCCCCATCCCTGTAACCATCCCAGGTCAGGTTGGGCTTTGAGGCTCTGGGCAACCTGCTCTAGTTGAAGATGTCCCTGCTCAATGCAAGGAGGTTGAACCAGATGACCTTTGATGGTCCCTTCAACCCAAACCAGTCAGTGATTCCATGATTTGCAGATGATTGACAGTGATCTAGTCAATTTATACAGCCCAACTCAGAAAGGCAAAAATGATTTTTAGCACATTCATAATTTTTGTATCCCTTTAAACAGCACACTCTGGAGAAACAGCTTCCAGCCAAAAAGTAAGGAACCACATCTGCCTTGCTGAAATCACTGACAAGTGATCCAACAAGTATCACCTCTTTGTTTTTCTTGCCATCCCTCAGCCTTCTATACAAAAGATACGAGCTTCACTGTCCCTATCTAATAAATTAAAAGGATGTCCAGGCAAAGCAATAGAATAGAGAGGAGACTCTTCTTAAACTCACAGGCTCGAGGACTTGGAGCAGGCAGTTGCCAGGCCTCTCACATTGCCAAGCCAGTTCCTGTAAAGGAACTATCAGTCACAGAAGACCAGCAGCTTAGTATACTTCTTGCAAATGGCATCAGCACGAGTCAGGTATGAGGACAGTAAAAGCTTCTTGTCCATTGAACTCTAAAACTACAAGAACATTTCTGAAGTTGTGCAAGGACAGTGAGAGCTTGCAGCGTACAGATGTTCCCAAGAGCCAGTCTGCAAAACCCCCTTCCCACTTCAGCAGGGTGAAGCTGCATTGTGGTACTGGAGGATGTGGTTTGTTGTGACTAAAGAATGAAACCTTGAGCTGCAGGCTGTGACCAGCCACACTCAGCTAAGCTGCCGAAAGGCTATTTTCTCTTTTTTTTTTTTTCTCCTTATTTCCCAAGACGGAATACTCGCAGCTATAGATCTTTCAGGACTTTTTTCTAGTAACTGGCAATGCTAAGGCACTACCCCTGCATACAGGCAGCCCTCTTACACTAGAACACTTCCAGCAGACTGCTTTTGGAATGGCAGTCTCCACTCAAAACAGCATTCTCCGCTTAAGTAAATGTGTCACTGACTCTCACAGTAACTGTAGGTACTACAGTACCCTGCCCTTTTTAACCTCCTCTCACTGCTTAAACAGCAAGAATCAATACTGGCCAGATAATGACTTGTTACGGTGTCACATGCTATCTGCACTTTTGGATTACAAGCTCCTTTTCAAAACACAAGAATTTACGTGCCATGGAACGCAGGAGGTGACGGCTTCACTGTGCATTTCACTCTGTTTGGTTCAACGTAACTTTACCTTTGGAAAGATGCAACTGAGCTGTGTAGTTGTTTTACCCAAAATGCTGCAAATGGCATCCTATTCAGTGGAATAAAAAAAAAGTTAAATAAGTACAAAGACACTATTTCCCTCTTATCCTAAAAATGGCCATTTTAGGTCAACACTGACGAA
Organism: Buceros rhinoceros silvestris; assembly: GCF_000710305.1. NCBI lineage: Eukaryota > Metazoa > Chordata > Aves > Bucerotiformes > Bucerotidae > Buceros > Buceros rhinoceros. The sequence goes on along the minus strand of NW_010404653.1, from coordinate 5,466 downwards.
GTACTACAAGAAGCCTGACCTTACCCAAAACCAGCAGGCTTCAGCTTCTAGGCCAGCTACCGCAGCTTCTTTCAGCTGGACTTCACTGGTGGACACAAACGCTCCAAAATGGACAACTTTTAAAGTAGTGCCCCGGTAAACAAAACAAAAAGAAGGGGAAGGATATGGGAGAAGTAGCTGCCAACTTCACAAAGAAACCTTAGCCTGAGTGATCTAATGTAAAGGACAGTACAAAAGAGGTATTTTAGATCCAGCACATCATTTAGCTCAATAAACACAAGAACAGATTGTGTAGCGCTAGACCTGACGGTCGAGTAAATTGGAGCCAGGTCTGAATTTACACTCATTACAAATCAGATTAAAAAGAAAAAAAAACCAGCAAAAACTACGCAAACCAAACCTATTCATCATCAGTGTGTCTGTAATGCAGCAACGCTCAGAAAAACTAGGAACGTATCTGGGAATGCGAATAAAGGGTTGGCTGTCTCAGGAAGAAATAATTAAGAAAAATCAAGCTATCAGTGATCTATCCTACAAACAGACAGTTAGAACCCTTAAATAAGAAAAAAAGAAGATAAAGACTCTTTCTTGCACTCTGCAAGTTTTACGAGTTTCTGTACAATCCTCAGTGAGGTTCCAGGTCAACTTTCATCATCCTCCTCAGCTCCAAATACTGTTTGCAGCCTAAAAGCGGACCTTGCATTTCATGCAGATCTCTGCAAGAGCCTGGTATGGGTGTATGCAACAGACGCCAAATCTTTAAGAGGAAGATGGGTATTTTGTCCCCAGGCAGCTTCAGTTTGGCCATCAAGCTGATTTAGGAAGCAGAGAGACTGACCACGTACAACGCAAGAGCCTGGCCTTGTACAGCTGGACAGAACCCTTCGCCTTGTCACCAGACACCATCGCACCCAACAAGAGGCAGAGGCCTCCTGTCTCCCTTGCAGAACTGTCAAGAGGAGTCTGGAAGATCGGGAGGAAGTTACAAATCACCTCACTAAAACCGTTTTGATTTACCTCCCAAATGGTGACCGCTGGCAACACAGGAAATTGAGGTATCTGCACAGCACACGAGAGTTTGCCTAAAGCAGGAATCAGCACATTCTTCTGGCCTTCAGTCTTCCTGGCCTGAAAAGTTCAGATTTCAGAATGAACTACGGCTACACCTGAAAAACATCAGCTAAGGAAACCCAACCAATACCAGATGAGAGCATCTTTAAGGATTAGCCATTTCTCAGTCTACTAAATATTTTATAAGAACCTTCTGTTTTAAGTAACTACACAGTAGCCCCCTCCACAAACCAACTCCCCACAACCCTACACAAGCAGCACCTATCAAGATCTCAACTGGAAGATAAAAGCAGCTCTACACGAGATAGACTGGAGTTACCAGTGACTAAGTAAACTCACAATTACCACATTGTTTAATAGCAACTGCAGGACCAGGGGGAGAGAAATGTTATATTTAGCTTCCCCATAAATAAGTGGGAAAATATTTCCTGCATGTTCCACCAGCAAGGAGCTCTCAAGCCAAACATGACAGAGACTCCCAAACACATTTGTAGGGGTCTGCTTCCTGCTCAGGCTGTTCTCCTGGGATTACGGAGGGGAAGTCAAATGGCTTCGGTTTTCATCTGCTTTAAAATTGTTTGTAGTTCAGGTTTTTTTGTTTTGTTTTAAACTGTGCATTTTGGAACAATATATGCAGCACATCCTCTCTTTCTGGGTCACTCGCTCCCTTCCAATAAGAGCATATTGTCTCCCTGAGGGCAGGAAGACAAGTGAGCTGCGAGAGCAGTCAGGGCCAGATTGCCTGCCCAGCTTCTACACTTTGCAGGGAAGAGATGCAACAGAAAAAGGAAAAACAGCACGTACAAGAAATTACAGGGTTTGGGTTTTTAGTAGAACTGTGCATAAAAATAATTGAACAGGGTGAGTTTCAACAGATTATTTCCTGATACAGATAATTACCAAAAGCCTTTTAGAAAGCTACAAAGAGTATTGGAGCAGTTTTCCACTGCTCTCCATCCTCACGACGACACGGATCCGACACTAGCCTGGTGACTGAAGCTACCCAGCGACTTCTAGTGCCTCGGGTAACAAGACCCCCAAAGGATTGTGAGGCAGGCACCTTTTTTCTCGCCTTTCTCTGCTTTTGCTAGAATTCCTTCTTGCAGCTTGTCCCTAGACCTGGCAAGGTGTCTGCTGTGCCCACCCTTTGCTCTGGAGCGAGAGAGCGTACGACATCTGTAGCCCAGCACCGAGAGGAGACGGAGAGACAGTCCCCTGCTTAGAGACACAAGCAGCAAAAGTAACTCAAAACTGGCACGTGAACAAGGACAGCTTTAACAACTGCCTTGAGCAACGGTGCAGGCACACTGACAGCCCCAAATAACCTACTCCCTTTCAAAACGTTACACTTTGGTTAACAACGAGGAACAATTCTTTTTTGTAATTCACACCCCAAAAGCGAAAGACAGTAGCAAGTTAAAATCATTCAGATTTCTTTCTGGTCACTATCCTACAGCTATCAAGAAAGAATCCAAAGAAAATACAGCTTAGTTTTCTCTTTGAAATTAAGATGGTAGAAGGGAAGGATGGGGAAGCTCTACTGCTTGACAAGGAAAGGACTGTCCTGCCAGGCAGGAAATACGGCACAGATATTGGTAGGTACAGTCAGAGAACCTGGTACAGGGAGACAACCAACAGGCCAGGCGTTTCAACTCGCCCTAGCAGAGCTCTGCCTGGCTTGGCTCAGCTGAGTAGCACTGGCCGACACGGCTCTTGTTCATTATGGGACTACCATGCCCACCTGCTACAATGCAGGTGCTACCTCCAGGGCCCTTCCCTCACTTAGAGCCAAGTGCTTCCAAAACAACCTTCTTCGAGGGATGGGAGGGAGAACACCTGTCCCCCTCAATTCCCCTCAAACACACTGAGGAAAGGGGAGAAAAGAAAAAGGAAATCTTATTTTGTGTTACAAGATAAAAGGCCTTGATGAGCACCAAGGAGCCCCTCTCTAGCTCAGGACACCTTTGCCTTTTGCAGTAGTACAGCCCTACCTTCCACATTTTCCACCTAGCATGGCACGTCAGAAGACAACTGTTCTGCAGTTCACAGTGAGACTGCAGTCTCCTGTCCCAAAAGTGGCTGCACAACCAAAGGCCAAACCAAACTGACAGCAGAAGTCTGGACAGACAATTACAGGAATTTCACAAGTCATCAAGCGCCCAGAGGGCTGTAAATGTATAATCAACACTTTGCATGACCTACCCTGAAATGAATGCTCATGAGATGCTCTACGGCAATGAGAACAAGATAAAAACCTATAAATAAAAACCATCCAATTTCAGAGTGATTCAGATCAGCTATTCCCCTGAATCCCTAAGAGCCAATTATAACTGTTTATAGGGCGTACTTCAGGCAGAAATTCAGTCTGAGGACATCAATTTCACCTTCTCCTTCTCCAAGAAGCTTCCCTCTAAAGCAAAGAGACACCAAGTAATTTAAAAGAGAATCCATGTCTGTCCTCAGAATACTTACTGACCTGGAAACAGCACTAGACATAGCCACACAGCTTGCACACCGACATGCTTCTTCCCTGCCCACGGGCTGGAACAGTGAAATTCCAGCAGTTACCAGATAGTCTTTGTTCAGAAACAGCAGGGTTTCAGACCCTTACACTACTCAAAAATGATTTAGCAACATGAGCTTTCCTCTAAAGAGGTAACTTGGAGATGGAGTTACCAGCCTGTATAGAAGGAAGCTCGCACCAGCTGACAACAGATTGGTTGAAACAA